>NW_027531995.1:341774-354118 GCF_008692635.1 Crocuta crocuta
GTGATGTAGTCCATTTCTGCCCTCCAAATCTTTAAAAAAATTTTTTTTAATGTTTTATTTATTTCTGAGAGAGAGACAGTGTTAGCAGGGGAGGGTCAAGAGAGAGAGGGAGAGCCAGGCTCAGAGCTAGCTCTGAGAGCTCTGAGCTGTGTATCAGAGCCAGGCTCTGAGCTAGCTGTCAGCAGGGAGCCCGATGACGGGCTCGAACCCACGAACTGTGAGATCATGACTTGAGCCGAAGTCAGACACTTAACTGACTGAGCCACCCAGGCGCCCCAGCCCTCCAAATCTTAAGAGGAAAGTTGAA
Organism: Crocuta crocuta; assembly: GCF_008692635.1. Classification (NCBI taxonomy): domain Eukaryota; kingdom Metazoa; phylum Chordata; class Mammalia; order Carnivora; family Hyaenidae; genus Crocuta; species Crocuta crocuta. The sequence goes on from NW_027531995.1 coordinate 342,082, forward strand.
ACCAATCTGGATAGGGGCTAGCAACTTTGAGTTCAGGATACTCTTTAGTTAGGATGCTGAGGATGAAGGCTTTTTATCATCCTTTACTTACAGTCACAGTGGAAAGAGATGCTTGGCATACAGGTCCTCTAGTTTTGTTATGCCACATTAACCAAGGTGTGTAAATGTCATAAGTGAACTATTGATATTGCCTAAGTGGTCCAGAGAGATTGTTTGAGAGCTCGAGTTGTCATGCCCAGGAGAGCTTAACCTACCTTCTTTCATAAATAAAGCATCCCTTATATCACGTAAATTAGCCCAATCTCCTCTAGACAGTCAGCACAGACTGCGTTTTGTTTTACCCTAAAAGGCTTTGCTGCATAAGATTCAAAAGCAGAATTAATAAGCTGCTTTTGTGTTTCACAGGTTGGTACTATGATAAAGACAGATCCTGGGATCAAAGCAGAATCCTCTGATTACCCTTCTAGTCTAATTAGAATTTGTAGGAAATAGAACCTCCCATTAGATTTTCCGTGCTAGACATGAAAGATATGTTTAGGTTTCCTTCCTGTGACTGTGTGCCCAGCTAGATTGTTTTGTGCTCTTGGCCACCAGGTTACATGGTGCAGTGGAAGAATTGGATTCTGCAACAGACAAATGTCCCATTCTGTTTTCTAAACAAGCACCACCAATTCACTAGTTCACAGAAGTCTTTTCTCAACCTTTTTGTTATATATTTGATTTCTATGGTTAGTAATAAACATGTCCAGTATTCTAGAAATATATGTGTATGGGGTATATTTCAAAAGTAACTATCACCAGATAGATACCATACAGGAAAGGAGACAGTGGGAAATGTGCCACTGGAAGGGCTTGTTTGTAAGTGTCCACTTTCAGGGCCAGTCTTTCATTATCAAACTCCTATGATTCACTTTCATTGTTAATCCTTTCTGTCTACTGACAAATAATAGTTATACGTCTGTATGAGAGGACAGGAAGGACAGGATCACTCTTGATCCTGATGATGGGCCTTGGGTCTGGCCTTACAGAACTCGAGTCCACGTTAGCACATGAAAATATTTGCCAAGCCTGCATTCTCAGGAAAAAGTTGCGTAATATAAACGGATGCATGTGGCGATAGGTTCTTTATTAGAGGCGATACCAAGTACAAGTAATTTGTTTAGAAAGATAAATGTATAGAAACCTAAAGTTTAACAAATTATTGTTCCCTGCTGAAGAAACATTGTTTTTTTTTCTTTTTCCTTTTATTATTATTATTTTTTTATTTTAGAGAGAGTGAGTGTGAATGGGGAAATGGGACAGAGGGAGAGAGAGAGAATCTTTAAAAAAATTTTTTTAATGTTCATTTACTTTTGAGAGAGAGAGAAAGACACAGAGTATTAATGGGGGAGGGGCAGAAAGGGGGGGGCACAGAGTCTGAAGCAGGCTCCAGGCTCTGAGCTGTCAGCACAGAGCCTGCCTGACATGGGGCTTGAACTTATGGAGTATGAGATCATGACCTGAGCCGAAGTCGGATGCTTAGCCAACTGAGTCACCCAGGCGTCCAGATAGATGGAGAATCTTAAGCAGGCTCCACACTCAGCGGCAGAGCCTGACCCTGGGATCATGACTTCAGCTGAAAGTCACACTTAACTGACTGAGCCCCCAGGTGCCCTGGAACCTTCTATTTTCTTTCCTACCTTGGCCACTGACCTGTTGCTTGGGAGATAATGTGCCTGTTGAAGGAGACCACTCAGTGTTGTTGAGAAGACTTCTAAGTAATCTCCGACTACATGTTCAGATTCTTGAGAATTTACTAGGAGATTAAGATAGTTTTCAGAGAAACTTGCATAAGCTGGTAGGCTTCCTTTGTCCAATCTGCTCCTTTTCACTTTGCTGATATAGATTCCACACCTCCCTCAGGGCCTGCCTCCACTCCTTTTCTCCATACAAAACTTGCCTCAATAATTTTGTGGAACCTGGAGTGGTCGTTCCAAATTCCCATAGCGTTCTAACGCTTTTAAAGCTAGAGATCACACTGTCTTGTTTGGTTCTCCAGTACTGAGTGAATGTCTGTTTGCCTCCCTAATGATATTATCCCACCAATTCAACCTGTGGAGTGTTTTCAAAATAAATAGTTGATCATCTCATTTGATATTCGTAACAGCCCTTTGGGACAAGTACAGCAGAAGCTTATACTGGCAGATGCACTGAGGCACAGAGATGTGGCTCCTGGAGTCACATTTATGGGGCATTTGCTCTGAATGTAAGTGCCCTGCAATGGATGGATGGATGCCAGTGAAGGTGATGCACTGTCCTTGTGATGTAGCAGCTTTCAGTCAGGCCAAGAAGAAAAGTTGGGCACTATTATGTAAAATAGGTGACCGCTCATTTAGTGGAAAGTGGGAAGGGAGGATTGTTTAGTGGTATAAGGAAGGCTTCTAGGGGAGTGGGGATCATGTATATGCTGGATTTCAACATAGCATGACTTTGACAGATACAGGACATCACTGGCAGGGAGATGGCAGAGCAAAAGAAAACAGTACAAGCCATGTTTTGAGAAGAGGAAATAGGACTGTTTGACCAGAATGAAAGGTTAGTCTAGAGAAGCACAAAGGAAATAGGTTGGAAACACTGGTTAGGAGCAAATGATGGAGGATCTAGCAACCAAGGATCTTGGTTGGGCCCAGAACATGTGTGAGGGAGAGAGCAGTGTGATAAAGATGGGGTGGTGGGGATGCAGCAATGAGCTAGTGGGATGGGGAGAAGGCTGTTGCGGATATCTACCTGCTAAGTAGTTGGACAGGGGTGATGGGAGAGATGGTGATAATGAGAGGGATAGAGAACGAGGGAGGGATAAGCCCCTATGTAATCTGTAGAGTGGTTTAGACTTGGAAGGATACTGGAGCTTCATTCCAAGAAAAGATGCTATTCCTAGCATCTTTTCCTAGAAGAACATATTTGCAGTGATACACTGATAGGTAGAATATCAAAGGATTTGGTTATGCTCACAGAACTAAATTGTGTCTTTCTCTTTGATTTCTGTAACATCTTCCATAGCATCCAGCACAGGGGAGCCAATTTTACCAATACATAGTGACTTTAGAAATGAGATTCATTTAGTTGGTTTGTAGTAATAATTTAAATAAAGCTAGGCTGAATCTTAGGTGTAAACTATGGTTATAATAAATGAGAACATACCAGGACTATTTTAAAAAGTTATGAAAACATATGATTTTTTTTAAGCACTGACAGGGGATAGAGAAACATCCCTTTATAACTAAATTATTGAGATCCTAATTAAAAATAGTTTTCAACCATTTATTACAAAAGACTCCTTATAAACTTTTATTGGACAAACCTTTGGACTTTGCCGAGTTTATGAAAAGTGATAGTTTCTTAGATATTTTCAGGATTTGACACTGTTAGCCTTAATTGATTTCTTATATATGAATAAATTGGATTCACCATTTTAACAGATTGCCAAGTATTACTTTGAAATTTAAATGTATATGTATTTATTCATATGGAGGACTGTAACTGGTCACCTGGAGGTTATTTTTTAAATCTTACAAAAACCTGTAAATTAGATAAAAGCAGTATAAACCATTGTCTTCAGGAGTCCCAAAGATAACCAAAAACGTATTACAGAAACTAAAGGGATTACTTATCCAAGCATATTAACTACGAAGCTCACTATTGTATCTATATTCCTACTTCATTTGTTCACAAAGTATTTATTGAATTCATACTATATACTGAGTCACAGGCATTGGGGATACAGAGGTAAGCAAACCTGTTGGTAGTACCAAGTCCACCGAGGTTTCTAGCTAGAAACTTGAGCATTACTCTTGTCCAGTGGTTCCAAAGTATGTTCCCGAAACCAGCACCATCAGCATCAACTGGGAACTTGAAGGTGGAGCCCAGCAATCAGTTTTAACAAGCCCTCCCTAGTGATTTTGATAAAGGCTATACAGGCTGAGAGCCGTAGACTTTTTTTTTTTATGTTTATTTATTTACTTAGAGAGAGAGAGTGCAGGGGGAGGGGCAGAGAGAACAGGGGAGAGAGGTAGAATCTCAAGCAGGCTCTGAGCTGTCAGTGTTGAGCCCAGTGCAGGGATCAATCCCACAAACCATGAGATCATGACCTGAGCCAAAATTAAGGGTCAGACACTCAACCAACTGAGCCACCCAGGTGTCCTGAGCCATAGTCTCTTTATCTTCCATGGAGAGAACTGTATGGTAGTGCTGTTAGTTTCCTTTTAATTCTTTTTTTAAATTTTATTTATTCTGAGAGTGAGAGAGAGAGAGAGAGAGAGAAAAGGCAGAGAGAGAGAGGAAGAGGCAGAGAGGGAGAGAGAATCGCAAGCAGACTTCCTATTGTCAGTGCAGAGCGTGACCCGGGGCTTGATTTAAAGAACTATGAGGCCATGACCTGAGCCCAAACCAAGAGTTGGACTCCCAATCGACTGAGCTACCCAGGCATCCCTCCTTTTGATTCTTTGTATTTTTTGCACTTACCATTTTGAGAAACACTTCTGGGCCTCAACAGATTGCAAAAATCATCTATGGCACAGAAAAGATTAGTTAGGAATCCTTTTGGCCTGCATACCTTTCTTTTTCCCTCTTGCTTTTCTCTCTTATGCTTCAGTTTGTAAAATCCTGTGGATTCCACTGTTGAGGTACTTCTCAAATCTTCCCATTCATCTATATCCCTAATGTTATTAATTCAGCTTAAGACTCATTTCCTTCTTGAGATATTGCAGTCTCAGCCTGAGTGTCCTGCCTCAACAAGCTTACTACTCCCCCAACTCATCCTCACCACCACAGTCAGAGGAATCACTTTTAGGTATGAATCATGTAACTTGTCGTTGGTCACATGGGATAAAGTCCACGTTCTTTAGAATGGCTTGCAAGAAGAATTCACAGTCTAGACCTTGTCTGCATTTTCAAGATCCCCTCACTGTACTTTAACCTTAGCAGAAAGTATTCTATAGTTCTTTGTACCATGATACCTCGACGTTTGTGCTGACTGTTCCTCCACCATTTCTTCCTTGCCTGGAGAACTTCTGTTCACACTTCAGTTCTATAGCCAGGTGTTCTTTAGCAACCCAGGCTGTGCCAGCAGCTCTGTTCTCTGAGCTGCTAGATTTTTCCTTCAAATATTCATTCCAAAAATTACTTGACTACAGACTTCATATTTTAAAAAATCTTTGGTACCCAATGAAGACCTCTCAAGCAGGTTACTTAGGTTGGTAGTTGATACAGGAGGGCACTTCTCTGGCCTGAAAATGTTCATACGTCTGGGGAGAAAGCCAACAGCTGGTACAGAACCTGATATGCCATCATTGAGGGTAGGGAGGCAGAGATGATGTCTCCAGTGACTGCCACAGGAGGGTGTGGGATGGGCACTCTGTAATCACTCCCATTGTCTGAATGCCAGGCTGCTGGGGGCCAAAACACATTTGAGGTATTGTGGTTTGAGTTCTTGTCTCAAATGATGGGAAATGGAGACGACTGAGTCTCAACCACAGTGAATAACTTTAAAAACATTTGTGCCCAGCCTCCCAATATAAAAGTCATACATGGTCATTATCAGAATCTAGGGAGATAGGAGAAAAGTTTGAGGGGAAAAATATGTTGCTCTATATCCTAATGAAAATAGCTGTAATTATTTTTTACCTTTTCCATGTTATTATTTTTCACTTTTCCCAAATTTACATGGAATGGAATGGAAATTTCCAATTTCCAAATAAATTTCTTGATTATATTACAAACTTTTTACCATAGATTCTTTTTAAAAAATGTTTATTTTTAAGAGTAAGAGCACAAAGGGGAGGGAGGTGCAGAGAGAGAGGGAGACAGAGAATCTAAAGCAAGCTTGGAGCTGTCAGTGCAGAGCCTGATGCGGGGCTTGAACTCACAAACCATGAGATCATGACGTAAGCTGAAGTTGTATGCTTAACTGACTGAGCCACCCAGGTGCCCCACAATAGATTCTTAATACATGTTTTAATGGCTACATGAAATTTCATTGAATGAATGTGTACTGCTTACTAACGTAATTTCACTATAAGGCAATGTTAAGGTTGTTGTCCATTTTCTTTCTTTGTAAATAAAACTACATTGATTATCTTGAATTGTGTGTGTGTGTGTGTGTGTGTGTGTGTGTGTGTGTGTCTGTGTGAACAGTCTTTAAATAACCTCTCTAGTCAAGTATATAATTAAGGATGTCAGTAATTACTGTTGAACTCCTTTTACTTTTTTAATTTTAATTTCAGTTAACATACAATGTGATACTAGTTTTGGGTGTATGATATAGTGATTCATCACTTCAGTACATCACTTGGTGCTCATCCCAACAAGTGTACTCCTTAATCCCCACCAACTATTGAATACATCTCCCCCCCAACCTCCCCGTCTAGTCACCATCAGTTTGTTCTCTGCAATTAATGAACTCTTTCTATTTTACAGTCAAACATTTATTGAGAAATAGAACAAGGCTGGGTAATTCTTCCCTTAAACAATAATATAGAGTCTCCATATCTGCTGCTTGTGAAGACTACATCATGTAAAGTAACATTTAAACATTTTAGAGTCTTGATTATTGAGTGTCATGCTTTGTGAGATAAGAGAGGAACATACTTTAGCTTTCTGGCTCATTAATAAAGGATAGTTGTAATTAGCCAAATATTAAACAATGAGTACAGTTTATAATTCTTTGATGCCATCATATTGAAAATGTAAGTCCAGATAGGATTTTCTTTTCTTTTCATTACCTGACTTCCAGAAACTCAAACATTTTTATAGATTGTTGATGAAGAATCTCATAATTGCCTGGTAAGTTCCAAGTGTACAGTTGTTTTAGATTGAGGAGATGGGGGAAGATGGAAGGGGAGAGAGATTAATGTTTTCTAGTGTATGTGCTAGACCTGGTGAGAGGGAACCCTTTCCCCCCCAGCCATCCTGAGAAGGTGGCATCTAGAGTTCCATTATGGATGGAGATGAAGATGCCGAGGGTCTGTAAAGCTACCTTTCAAGGTGGTGCAGCTTGGAAGAGTTCCGGATCTGTTAGCCTCCAAAGCTCCTATTCTTTTTGTTACACTGGGTGCCTCAGGGTCTATGAGCCCTATGGACAAAAAACTGGGCTCTGATTTTTGTCTGGAGTGATATCAGTACTCTAGCGCTGGGCAGTTCACATGTGGCTCTTTATAGTTAAATCTAAATAAATTGAAATGAAAATTAAAATTCAGTTTCTCTGCCACACTATCATGTTTCAAGTGTTTGGTAATCACATGTTGCTAGGGGTTACCACATTGGATAGCGCAGACATACAGCAGTTCCATTATCACAGAAAGTTCTCTCGGTCAGTACTGGTCTGGAGGCTGCCTCTGGCAAAGTCTTTATAGGCTCCTATCCATTGTCTTAACAGAATCACTGATAAATCTATAAATACTTCTTTGGGACCTCGACTTAAACTTGCTCTTAGCCACTCACACACTCATACCTTTCTGAACTCTGGAATCTATGCTGTCCCCAGTCTGGGGCCTCCTGACTGGAAGAGGGGGAAGGCTTGCAGAACCCACTGGTTGGAAATTGCAGCTTAACCAAAGTACCAGTAGATATGGAGTATTACCTAAAACACATTTAAAAAAATAGCTCAGACCACAAGAAGGGTAGTGATTTTTAAAAAATTTTTTTAATGTTTATTTGTGAGAAAGAGAGAGACAGAATGCAAGTAGGAGAGGGGCAGAGAGAGGGAGACAGAACTGAAGCAGGCTCCAGGCTCTGAGCTATCAGCACAGAGCCTGACGCCAGGCTGGAACTCACAAACCATGAGATCATGACCTGAGCCAAAGTCAGATGCTTTACTAAGCCACCCAGGTGCCCCAAGGGTAGTGATTTCTATTTCTTTGCATGATAAGTTCTAGACTGTCGATCTTATTATTTTAAATTCAATTAATATATTCTCAACATAGAGTCTTAAATTCAGTTGGGGAAGGATAAACCAAATTGGGGAGGAATTAGTGAGAATTGAAATTCAGGATGTACTTTGGTGAGTTTTGAACATAGTAAAATTAAATTCCTTAGTAATCTGTCTTCAGGAAATGTTTATGAAACTGGCAGTAGACTTTTTAAAGGACTTTTTTTCATTTGGGGGGGCATACATAAAAAGAGTTTTAACCTACTGCCTACATATTTTCTTATGGCACTTAAAATTAGTAGGACCAGAGAGCATTTTGCTGAGGTAGGCAGAATTACATAAAGGATAAAGTACTTTATACCGTAGTCTCTAAGAAGCTATGTAACCTCTCTTAGCTTTGTCAATTTCCTTATCCAATTCTTCATCAGTAAATTGGAATAATACCATTTGCCTTGTTTATCAGAGACATTGGCGACTCAAATGAAATCATGTATATAGTCACGTTTGGGAAACAACCAGTGCTGTGCACATGTTACTATAACATCATTTCATGGCCCCCTCTTTTCTAAACCTTTTTTGAAATCTGAACAACAGCAAGGTATTGCTCGAGGCCCAGCTCTCCAAGTGCACTCTCTCGTTCTGTGTCTCTCACATGCGCTCACAGTGAAGGATCTTATTCTTAATAGAAGGTCAGTAGTGATATGATTGACATGATGAAAAATACTTTGTTTAAGGAGGAGGAATCTTGGTGCCATGAGCTGTCTTCCTTTTATGAACTCGTTCACCCTGAGCCAATATTCCTGGGAGATGAGAGAGCCTTTATCTCTTGGAGGAATAAATACCAGTCTCCGTCTTAGCACTTCTTTAGCAGAGAACAGTTGTCTTGATAGATAGTAGACAATACTCTATGCATCAGCTGCCATCTTTATTCGTGAAAGGGGGAAGTTATCCAACACTTTTTACTAGTTAAGTCTAGAAGGACTTGTGACAGATGTAGAACATCATTGTAGAATTTCATGTTAATCTGTATTTCAGAAAGCAAGTGCAAAGACAAAAGGGTTGTTCAAACAATAAGCAGTATGGAGATGTCGCTCTTAGCTGGGAAAGCAGCAGACTCTTGATAGTGACTGTTGTCATCCTTAAACCTATACTTTGTTTAGCTATGGTGTCATTTATCTGACCTAAGGAAAGGTTACTTACCCTTTATATCTAAAAAATTATTAAATATATGCCACATCATTATATTATTTTGACAGGAGGTTTGTCATCTATATCACAATGGTTCATTTTTATTATTGCTAGTTTTTAAAAATATTTGTTTTTGAGAGAGAGCCCATGAGTAAGCACAAGTTGGGGAGGGACACAGAGAGAGACAGAATCCCAAATAGGCTTTGCGCTGTCAGCACAGAGCCTGACTTGAGGCTTGATCCCATGAACTGTGAGATCATGACCTGAGCCGAAATCAAGAGCCTGAAGCCTAACCCACTGAGGCAGCCAGGCTTCCCTGTTATTGCTAATTTTTACCCTGGATGCTGATGTCACTGAGACACAGATGCTTTCATTCCTGCAAAGGTCCTAATTTGCTGCCTTGCACACATTGCTTGCTGATTCAATAACTGGGGTTGGTAGAAGTTGGAGGGTGATCTCTTTGTTTTGCTAGGACAATGTGTCCTTCACACACATCCCACATTCTATATTGGAACTGGCAATTAATTTTGCGGTTGGAATAATGTTATAAATGATGGGTTGGTTCCCAGAATGGTCCACCAAACTAAATTAACCCATAATATGGCTTAGCTGAGAGAAACATATGTGCTAGAATCTGAAGATGTTCTCAAAAATTGACCTAGAGCTAAATTTTGCACAGCCAATAATGTAAGTTGGGAACTGTTGATTTGTTTTTTTAAAATACAAATTCCTGGTAACTATCCTCTCTGTTAAACTTTATTTCTGACTTCTTAGTGGAGAGACTTCCTTGTTTCACAGGAACTTGAACCTGAAAGCTAAAACAAAACAAAATTTAGCAACTGGTAGAAGCTGAGCTAAATACAATGTTGTCTGCCTACTTGACAAAAAAGCGCTGTGGCTTTAGTTTCTTTTCTTTTGATTAACTGCAATTTTAAAATGGTCTCATTTTATTGATTCACAATGTTTTCCTTTGTTGTAAGGAGAATACCTTAAAAACCCAGCAAGTCAGTACATAGTGGTGGTAACAAAGGCTTCTGTCTAAGAATTGATTGTGCTATATCCTGCAAAGGTAAATACAATTCTTGTAAAATAATTTTGAAGTACAAGACAATAATAATACAAATATTTCCCATCTGTCATTCCAAACTCTGTTGTCTTTAAATTTCTTTTGAAACTGATATTGGTATCTTGTGTGATGACTGGCCCTATTTGGCATGTTTTTGCAATGGTTAAACACAAAAGTATGTTTAAATTTGTACTACATCATAAACTCTTCAAACAATTGTCCTCACAGGATCTTAGTTTGAATAAATGTTGATGTTTTCATATTTTACTTAAGGACTTAGGACATATCCTTTGGCTTGGTGGATATAAACTGAAAGTACTCATAAGAGCCCATCTTTTCTATGTTTTAAGTGATGGATAAGTATTTCTGTAATTTAAAAATCTATGGCGGGGTCATCAGGAGGGCATATGCCCCTTTTGTATATTTTTATTTGAATTGAGGAAACAGAACCTTCTCATACTGCAGACTAAGAAATGCTGCACACGTCATCTTCCTGTTGGAGTCTGTGACTTGCACCCTGTCACACTACAGAGCTGTGCCTTTAGGAGAATGCTGTGTGCCATGTGGGGCCAATTATCATCACCATGACTATTTCATTTGATGGGAAAGTCTATAGTAAATCAAGAATATTAAGTCTGTTTGTTAATATCGAAATCCTTAGAAGCCAGCTGGGCTGACACTGTTTATTGCTTATATTTGTACAAGTTTGTTAAAGGTGAATCCTCTCTGTCATGGAATGATCTTATTGTCCATTTTCTGAGGTTGTTACTTACATAGTAAATGGAAGAGTTATTTTTTCTTGAGCCGTTTTTTTTTTAATTGAAGTTGAGCATGTGCCTTTATATAAATAGAGCATTTAAGAAAATAGCATTTATTATTCCTTTGTATATCTTTTAATAGATTTTAGTTTTTCTGTCTCAGATACAACTAGGCATCTAGTTGCCACATCTTATCTTGAGTCAGCTGGAGTTCATTTTCTAACATATTGGCAGCAGTCGGTTACTCCAGGTGAGGATAGGTGGTTCTGAGTTCTGCATCTGTGTGTGACTGCTGCGTCTGCCCATCATGCGCAATCTGTAGCCAGACACAGGCTCCTTTTCAGTAATAGATTTATGTGGGTTTGGCTGGGTCACGGAATCCTTTGTTAAATTATACCTTTTTGTCCTCTACCTCTCTACTTCTTGCTGAACTTCCCTCGTTGTTGAAAAAAAGACATTCATTGGATAAAAACAAAAACAACAAAGCGCTTTATAAGAAAAGCATTCTGTGACCCTCAATAACACAACTGGATTGAACCTCCGCAGTGTATGACTCAGAGATGCGTATTGATGATGAGCTGCAGGTATAGGGGTGTCCGTCTGAATCTCAAAGGTACCTGCCTTTCCATGGAACTTAAAATCAAATGGATCCTCATGCAACTGTCTTTTACCGTAGCCACGTGACAGTAGTGGTATAGTGTGGGTGCTGCTGAGTCACTCTCTTTTTACTACCAAGTAATATCTACTGTATTTTGAGTCAGTACCTAACATGCATTATTTTACCCACTTCCTGCAATCCTCTAAGGCAGGTCTTACTGCTGGTATACACGTGGGGAAGCTAAGGTTGCAGAGGCTAATGTAGCTACGGAATATGGGCTGCTATCTCCGGGTCAGGTGCTACAGCCCCAGGCTTTGCCCTAGCTGTAAGTACACATCTTTCCTGTGGTAAAACTGCTTCGGAGAAGGGTATTGCATCACCTCTCCGAGGAACCGGTCCCAGGTATAGTAAAAGCATACGGAATTAAGTTACTCTCCCCATAGTTGAATGTCACTTATTTTATATGTGCTGTGCTCAGTGGAGATAAGGAAGCAGTCCTTCCCCCCCCCCCCCCCCCCGAAAAC
>NW_027531995.1:354138-586078 GCF_008692635.1 Crocuta crocuta
CCCCAACTGAGTAACCCTGGAAGACCAGTCTTGAAAGGGTATGTGTGACTTGAAAAGTGAACTGTGTTGATCTTTCAGCATCCCCACTGTGTCTGGAGCTAAGTGATTGCCTTGTAATTAAGTTGTGGAGATACTGTGGTCTTGCTAATGTTTTAGAAGGAGGTGGCCAGGAACCTGTGTCTGAATGTTTGGAAGCCCAGAGGAGGGGCTGACATTGCACATGGGGACTTGGAAGGTCCTGGGGAAGTCATCCTAGGGCTGAGAGTGGTGGGGCGTGCTGGCACATAAGGCCTGGAGCTGTAGCAGAAACTAGGAATAAGGGCCAGGCAAGAGCTGAGCTGAGCACGTGTTGGAAAAGCACTTCAGGGAAGATCTGTGAGCAGCAACTAGGATGCTGGACAGTCCAACCTCTAGAGGTTTACAGGGGTGGCAGGGATGACTTGCTGGTGAGATCGTGGGCTTTGTTTCTGTTTTTGAAGGAAATAATTCACAGTGCTACATGAATGGGTAAAGCAAGACGAGGCAAGGTTATCCCTCAGGTGAGTGGTAGAGGCTGAGAACCAATGAACTCAAAGAGTCTGGAACTGGGTGTCTGTGGAGAAAGACTCATTCATGAAGTAAAAATAATTGAGTCATTTGAGACACTTTTACCCATAAATTACCTAATTATTGGGTGATTTGTCCCCTGATATTTCTGCCAACTGTATCAAAACAATATGCCTTTACCACTAGATTTGTAACATGCAGTGGACATTTTGGGAAATGCTTGGTCATAAAGGTAGTGTTCGAGTCTTCGGAGGAGAAATCCCTCAGTCACGGAAGTATTTCAAAGCTCTGGAGTGTGACCTAGGTTCAAATCCAGATTTAGGCTCCTACTGGTTTTGTTATTTCAGACAAGTTACTTACCTTCTCTAAGTCTGCATTTTCTTTTCTAAAATGTTGGACAGTAATAACACACAGAGTGCTTTTGTGAGCATTAGATAGTACACGTGAAGCACTTCACACCTTGTTTGGTCGAGGGTCAATGTTTAGTAAATGTCAGCAGCTGTTGTCTCTCTGCCCCCCCCCCCCCNCCTCTGATCTCACGTGGCAACTAAACCTGGCCCAGAAGCTTTCCTTGGGGGCTGCCCTTAGGGCATATTTCAGAAGCCTTTGAGTACTTGCCTTCATGAGACCAGATCAGGGGATTTGGCTTGGCAGCTCCTTCTGTTTACTAATAGTTTTCATCTTTTTTCCAGTTGTACTGAGCCCAGAAAGTAGACACATTAGAAATAATATGTATTAGAAAAAATAAAGTTTTAAAATAAACTTTATTTTTTTAATGTTTTATTTTGAGACAGAGAGCAAGAGTGGGGGAGGGGTAGAGAGAAACTGGGGGACAGAATCTGCTTAACTGACTGAGCCACCCAGGCTCCCCAAAATAGTAGCTTCTAATGAGGGACAAATTTCTTTCATGGCTTAGGTGAACTTCTGTTCTCTTGTCCATGATAGAATAGTTGGTTATCTCTTTGACAGCCTTTTATTTTCTACTAAATAAGGATACATTGTATAATGTTGATAATGTTCTCTCCTTTTCTTTTAAATTTCTTTATGTTGTGTTCTACAGAGACTTTAAGAAGACCCTATATTCTCATATACAGAGAGGTTATCAGACCCATGTTGGCGTGGTAACAGAAAAGTTACCACCTGTGCTCTGAACCTGTACTTTGAAAGCCCCAGTTGCCAAAAACAGCCTCTGGACTCAGTGCTTGAACATAGCAATATTGGTATATTCCATGGGAAGCTAAGACTCCATCATGACAAAGGGATGGCATTGACACTGTCTTGCAAAGCCTGGTAATGATCTTGCAGCTGTATCATCTCTTACTCTGTAGATGTTAATGGTGACTGGCATAGAGAATTTCCATAGAGAGTCTCTATACCCATATGCCAAAAAGAGATGTACTAGGAAATAACACTTATTAATACTTGGAAAAAAAATTAAGTGAGTGGTGTTCAAATGATCAGGAACAGAGTAAGACAAAGCGCTAGAGCTTAGTTGAGAACCTGGCCCCTGCAGCCAGACTGGATTGAACCGAGCTCTGTGACCTAGTGATTGTGCGATTCTCAGGCTAGCCATTCAGCCTAAGCATAATAGTTCAGTAGTTACGAGATTGTCCCCGTAACAACCTGAAATCACTTATAGTTTTTATTCAATTCTGAGGCATTCTGCCTCTTAACGTTGGAAAACTTTACGTGTCTTAAAATCAATGGATCCATTTAATGTTTTCACCTCTCCCCCAATAAAGCTTTACTTAATTGATGTTGCAGTTTAAAAAAAAATCCTCTGTTGTCTTTCAGCAAGGAAATGTGATGACTCCTAGGTCCACACACATGCACTGAATCTGTACATTGAGAAGTATAAAATCAGTGACTAGGAATGAGGGCGATGTTCCATCTATGCACTGAAGGCAGAAGCCACATGCTCAGGGGCCAGAACCTTCACCTCAGTTCCAGGGAGTTGCAATTTGGGGCTACAGAGGCTTCTTTGTGTTCACAAGACATACGAGTTTGTTACCCATACAGTTCAGTAGGCGTGTGTTCCCTCATCACTCAATTCAGTTTGACATTGGATTTACATTGACATGAGCTTAGAGGTAATTCCTTTAAGAAGCCTGAACATTTTAGATTCTGAGAAAAATAAGTGTGGCAGGGATTTGTAACCAGCGAGCCTATGAAGAGAATTCCAAGGTCTCTGAACTTGGATGGGGAGAAAAAAAAATCTTTATTGTCACTAATCCCTAGCTGAAATTAGCTTTCCTTCAATTATGAATGTAGTCAACAAATCAGGGCAGCAGTTAGCATTGGAAATTATAGTACTCGTGAAATATGACAGGGGATCCTGTTATTCAGTGGCTTAATAAAGAAAAACAAATGCTGTCACCTGAGTGGCTCAGTCCATTAAGCGTCCGATTTCGGCTCGGGTCCTGATCTCACAGTTTCTAGGTTTTGAGCCCTGCTTCCGGCTCTGCTCTGATGGCTTGGAGCCTGGAGCTTGTTTAGGATTCTCTGTCTTTCTCTCTCTCTCTCTGCCCCTCCCTCACTTGCACATTCTCTCTCAAAAGAATAAGCAAATAAACATTTAAAAAACAGACATAATTCTCAGAAGAGGTTGATAGGCTTCTCCAGATTGCTAGCAGTGGTCCGGAATAAAAAAGTTAAGAACCCTGTTTTGTTGTGGTATTTTGCTTCTATATTAGCTCCAGTTCTCAGCCATTCTTCTGTTTTCTTCTCCATCATGTCCCTTTGTCTGCACTCTGGACTGACATGTGGACTTTGAAAGGTTGAGTATTTATTGTGTCGCTGGCATCTTCCTGTATTTTTGACTCTGGCAATGAAAATTTTTTGGCTGTTTTGGCGTTGGTTTACACATCTTAAAAGAGGAGACTTTCTTTAGCTTTTCTGCCTCTTCAGTACAGCGCTGTGTACATAAACTTCCAGTGAAAGGTGTTGATCCAGTGACAGTTTATTGGAAAGCTGGATGCTGTGAAAACAAGACACAGAAAGCAGAGAACAGTTAGCCCTGGGAGTGTGGAGGAGAGGGAGAGAGGGGATGTGCATGTACAAAGCGATAATATGAGGCCCGAGGGGAGAGCTGGTAGAGGCTGTGAAATGAGATGGGGAAATAGTACAGCGGTGGAATAATAAGGCAATGGAGAAGTAATTAAATTGAGGCTTTCCAGCCTACTCCTGATGGAAGCTTCTCCTTATCAAAATCTACTTTTTGCTCCTGGGAGCTGTTCCTGTGTCGTTAAGGATGGATTCTTCACCCATGTCTTCAATTACTTAAATTCAGTATGGAGTTTTCATGACTCAAGGCTTTCTGTGAAGACTCCCTTACCTCCCAGATAACTCCCTTATTTGAGTTCAAGTTGTTGCCAGAATCTTCTGATGTGGTGTGTCCAGACTTTATATCGAATAAAAGGAAGTGGGCAAACTATTGTAGGAATTAGTATCTACCTTTGAGGATTTGGACGTATAGGGCAAAGGGTAAAAACCAGTTCAAAAGAAAATATTTTTAGGTAAAACATCCAATAATAGAATGCTGCATCTTTGTTAGGCCGAAAGGGAAATGTTACCAGGTAAAGTGGATGCAGAACAGAATTTAAAGTGATAAGCGTGCACTGATATATCTATAAATGGCTATGTTGAAATAGTCTAGGGGGTTAAAAGAATTGTGCTGGTAGTAGTAGAACCTAGGTTTGGGTTGCTTTGAGAGCCCCCAAAACATGTTTTACTTACCTTTTGAGAAAAACATGTTTTTTTATGTTTGTTTATATTGAGAGAGCAAACGAAAGCATGCATGTGCGTGCATGAATGAGGGGGAAGGGCAGAGAGAGGGAAAGAGAGAATCCCAAGCAGGCACTGCACTTACAGTGCAGAGACCTACATTGGGCATGGTCTTATGAACTGTGAGATCATGATCTGAGCTGAAATCAAGAGTTGGATGCTTAACCAACTGAGCCACCCAGGAACACCCCCAAAGACAGTTTTAATAAATATTTGGATTTATGTAGATCATAGTTTCTGAAAAAACCAGTAATTTACTGCTTACATGTGTA
The DNA here is from genome assembly GCF_008692635.1 of Crocuta crocuta. NCBI lineage: Eukaryota > Metazoa > Chordata > Mammalia > Carnivora > Hyaenidae > Crocuta > Crocuta crocuta. The sequence continues at coordinate 358,740 of NW_027531995.1, forward strand.
TGTTTCTTTTTAAAAAATTTTTAAGTTTATTTTTGACAGAGAGAGAGAAAGAGAGTGAACTAGTGAGAAATGGACAGAGAGAAAGAGAGAGAGACAGAGAGAGAGAGAGAGACAGAGAGAGACAGAATCTGAAGCAGGCTCCAGGATCTCTCAGTGAAGAGCATGATGCGCAGCTTGAATTCATGAGCTGTGAGATTGTGACCTCAGCTGAAGTCAGATGCTTAACTGACTGAGCCACCCAGCTGCCCCCATATATGTGTGTGTTTCTAATGACAACTCTGAATTCAGATTGAGGGTAATCTGCACTAGGGACAAGACAATATATATAAATGTTATTAGAAACTATATTCCCTTCAAATACTTTTACTAACTAGATCTAATATAACAAACTCCGGTCTAGTATGTTACTAAGGGTTCTGCTCTAATAAATAAATAGGATATCTTAGTCACATGCCATTTGTAGGTACAAGTATTTATAAAATGCTTTGGGGTTTTTAAGAAAGTCTCTTAAATATTTGGAAAATCATTCTTATTTGCATTATTGGTTTCCCTATCATATCCTTTCTTTAGAGAATATGTTAAAATTTTGGATAATGTTAAGCCTATCTAAATTATCACAAGTTAATGAAAAAATGAGATGGGGTGAAAGTATACACAAGCCTGTTGAGAACATTGGTTGTCAAATAGTCTTTCTGTATCAAAGTTTTTTGTCACACTGACAATGACCCAACTTCGGAAGGTCTGCAGTTCCTGCCTTTTATCTGGCACTCCCGAAATCAGGGTAACCAAGAAGTGCGGGGCGGGAGGTGGGGAGATCACTGTTGCCAATTTATTAAGGAAAGCCTGGGTAAACCCTTTGCAGGATGACCAAGCTCTCGGGACATCTGTAGCCTTGGGCTGGGTGGAGACTTTGAAACTCCTTTCCATGCCAGCCTTAAAACACACACACACACACACACACAATGTATTTCACAAAGTTTGGCAAAGCATTTAAAATCCAGCCACTTCCCAAAGCTGAAGCTTTGTGTAAAGTCACCTTGGGTTTCTGCTACAAAAATGAATCTGTGTTACAGGTATTTGATGTTAGACGCTGAATCTTCTCATTTGCTGCACCCGCTTCTGACTGTGGGAGGCACACTTTGTCCTATTAGAATATGTTAACTTCCAGGCTGCTTCTCTCATTTTCTATATTGGAAATAAACATTTGAGCACATTCTGATAAATTATGCAGCTTAAGGGAAGTTAGAGAACATTGAATAATAAATAGATGGTCATGAATGTATTTTTATGTACTTGATCTCCTACTTTTGTCTCTCCATTTGTATTTTTTCTTCCAGTTAACTAAGTTCTGTGACTTGTAAGTTGTGAAGTGGACTTATGATTTTAGAGGAGAAGTCAGATGAAAATAAGCATTTCCATGCAAATCGTGTTTCTAAAATCATCCCTGGAGTGTGTGTATGTCTAGTGGAATGTAAAGCTTCCTGGAGAAAGGATGAAATTAGGTGAGCCTGAAGGAAGTATAAAAATCCTGTCTAATGACCCCGTTAGGTATTTTTTTTAATATAGATTAAGGTTATTAAATGCGGAATGGTAAGCCCGTCTGGAATAGCTCACCCTCTGAATAGCCAGTTTTGGCACTATAAACCAGGAAGACTTCTTTTGTGTCTCTGCTTATATAGCATTGTGTTATTGCAAGCCCTAAGGCCCTTTTCCTGAACAACATATGCTTGCATGTGGCTCAGTTTTATGTGAGCCAAACCAATTTTCAGTCTAGTATGGGAGTTTATTAGTGTGTGTGTGTGTGTGTGTGTGTGTGTGTGTGTGTGTGTGTGTGTGTGTTTGGTGTTTAAGAGAGATTTTAGGAGCTGGGGTAATGAGACAGGGCCAGTTAAAGCAAAGCATTACTTAGGGATGTGGTTCAACGATCACAGCCTAACTCCAACTACTTACGTTTATAAAAAGTCCTCATTACAGACCTTGCATCTGCAAATGTCTTGATTCGCACTTGCCTTTCCTTTCTTCAGGGCTTTCCTGATGCTTCTTCCCTCTTCTCTCTGGGACTGTTACCTTTATCCCTCCCCACCTTGCCCAGCCCCTGCCCTGGCATCTTTAGCGGTCCTCCTTTTCACATGTAAATCTTGTTTTTATCACCTAGGGAGCTGCCCTTTGAGAGGCATGAGAAAAATTCTGTGTTGATAGCTTACAAAGTGTAGCGCTTTAAAAAGTTGTAACAAGCAAATAATAACCCAATAGGAGAAAAAATCTTTAGGGATGAAATTCAGGCCTATGGAGAAGAGGTCATTTTGGGTTCGGATCCCTCTTCTCCCACCTTCGTGCTTTCCCTGTCCTGGTAAGACCCTTGATGTCTGTAGGCTTCCCAAGGAGAGTGAGCTTACTGCAACATGCTTCAGAGGGACGGCATTTCGGTGCAGGGTGTGATTACAGGACACCTCTGATGGAAATACGGTTGTAAAACCACCAGTATATTTTCTCAGCTGTGCCAGAAATCTGGGTAAAATGAACATTAGATTATTAGTTTTGGCGTCATGATGCTGGACCACAAAGCTCTGTGGCTGCTGCCCTGGCTCCTTGCTGCCCTGGTATCCTGGAGAGACCCTGGTCCTCCTAGACCTGACTCAGGCTGCAGCTGTGAGTTGGGAGCTTGGTGCCATCCACATGGGCAAATGCAGGAAATGCCAAATGGCCTGGCAAGTTATACTGTGGCCTTTGGATCGTCTCTGAGCCATATGGTGCTAAAATGTCAAACTGTTCCTGAGTGTGGGCCATGACTGAGGAGGCTAGAGAGAGACTGAACATTTCAGATAAGGAATCCACTGAGGCTTTTATTCCCCAACCAGTTTATCATTTTGTTACTTTCACCAAAATTTATTAAGTAGTGTTTGGATGATAGTGGGCTACTTACGTTGTAGGAGATACCAAAACACAGAATAAAATAATCAGATGTTTCTTTTTGGCAAGGATTATATGTCCCATGGTTCATATAAATTGCACTTAATAAACGGTCAGTAGGAGGTGAAGTGTATGGTGATTTACACATAGAATTTAATGGGAGGAAACTGTCTAGAAACTGAGGAAAGGTGAAGAAACTAAGTCTTCCAGAAGATGATAACATCCTTAGATTGTGGTTGCAGAGATCTTACCAGAGACTGTACCTTACCCCTGTTTCCATTTTGGCTTCTTTGTGCTGTCTTCTGGCATTTGCCCTTGTTGATGGATTGACATAATGCCTTGAGAAGTTTACAGTCCGTGTAAGAAGAGAAAACATAACAGGGACTTACAGATGATCCTAATCAAAACATCTACAAGTGCTAAGTGATTGAGGGCAAAGGGAATGTGGAAGTCCAAAGGGAGAGAGGAGTGGATGAGTGATGTGGTTCAGATGAGGTTAGTCCTGGCAGGCTTCCGAGAGGAGATGGCTAGATTTGGGGTTGGCCCATGTAGGTCTCCTCAGTCCCAGTCTCTGGGTCTTTACAGAAACATGATTTTCTTGTAGCACAGGATATCTGACTGGTTGGAAAGAACAGGAGAAAAAAGGTGTTTGTACAGAGAGTTTTTCCCCCTGATAGTTTAGGGGAGTCTCAGACTTTTACATGTGTCACCAAATGCAGAGAATGAAACACATATATCAGATTCAATTGAAAGCCACGAAAAAGACAAGTCATTTCATGTCCTGGATAGAGGTGCTATAGCTTGAGAGATTTTTTTCCTCTAATGAATCTTTGCTGTCTTTTCAATTTCAGTAACTTCTTCCTGTTTTGGTTTATAAATATTCAAAACATTGCTTTGATTTTACTTATCCATACTTGATCATATGTAAACTCAGCTAATTGAAGAGTTCTAGACAGTCGTGTACATAGTAGTGTTGTCACATTTCTGGGATGGGGTGCTCAGGAGTCTGCTTCTTCCTGCTGCCCCTGGTTGTGGAGGCCTCCTCTGTGACTGGCATTAACCCCAAGCTTGGCAATCCTATGGGGGAATTGCCTCAAGTGGCCCAGAGGAGGTGTTCTTTTTCTTTCTTTAAAACTTTTTATTTGGAACTAATTTTAGAATTACAGAAAAATTTCAAAAATTGTACAGACTTTCCCCACATCTCTCATTCATTCTGCTGCCCCACATATTAACATCTTTTTTAAAAAATATTTATCCATTTTGAGAGAAAAAGAGAGTGTGTGTGTGTGTGTGTGTGTGTGTGTGTGTGGCGGCGGTGAGGGGCTAGGGACAGAGGGAGGAGAGAGAGAATCCCAAGCAGGCTCCGTGATGTCACTGCAGAGCCAGCCACAGGGCTCGATCTCACGNCAGAGGAGTTGTTCTTTTTCTTTCTTTAAAACTTTTTATTTGGAACTAATTTTAGAATTACAGAAAAATTTCAAAAATTGTACAGACTTTCCCCACATCTCTCATTCATTCTGCTGCCCCACATATTAACATCTTTTTAAAAAAATATTTATCCATTTTGAGAGAAAAAGAGAGAGTGTGTGTGTGTGTGTGTGTGTGTGTGTGGCGGCGGTGAGGGGCTAGGGACAGAGGGAGGAGAGAGAGAATCCCAAGCAGGCTCCGTGATGTCACTGCAGAGCCAGCCACAGGGCTCGATCTCACGAACTGTGAGATCATGACCTGAACCAAAGTCAAGAGTCGGACACTGAACTAACTGAGCCACCCAGGCACCCCCCCCACCACATGTTAACATCTTATAGAACCACGTAATTGTCACCCCTACTGATGCACCCTCAGAGGAAGCTTCACATTGCTCCATGAGAAGAGACAAGATGTGTGAGAATCTGCTTTGTTGTTTTCCGTATAATGCAAAGTAAGTAATAACAAAGATATGGATACGTCCCTGTGTGCTTTGTGTATGATGGAATGTCATGTAATAGTAGAAATAAATAAATGTCACATATACCATGTTGGAGTAAAACCAGTGTGTAGAAGGGTAGAACCTTATGATGCCACTTACCTCAGGCTTAAGGCACGCAGAGCAGTGCTAGATGCTGTATATGTGTGTGAAGTAACAGCATAAGCACTGTCACATGCATGTGAATGATGACACATGAAACTCAGGATCCTGGTTACTTCTCTGAGTGAGTGATAAAGAATATGTGTGAGCTGTCTGTTGTACTTGGGACATTTAATTTTTAAAACTCAATAGCAGGCGCTCTGTGGCTCACTCAATCATTTTCTAAACGTTGTCAATGACTAAAATGTTTAACTTAAAACTTACAGAACAATAATAATGCAAAAGCCATCCTGGCTATTCACTGGAGATGTGCTCGTGGTTAGTGTTCCTGAGGGAGCAGTGAACCGCAGAGTTGGAAGGCAAAGGAGAGAGGCAGCAGTCGATTTATTGGCTCTTCTGCGTGGGTGAGATGTTCACCACGCCTGTAGTTTTCTGTGTCAAATGACTGTTTCCATGACTTCCTGTACAAGCCTAATCTAACATGTAGAAAAGAAAATTAAGAGCCTTGAGCTTTTCAGGGAAGCAGAGTTGTCTGCAGCTCTGTACTCTGCCCAGGGCGAATGTCCTGGGAGCCCACTAGCTATGTAGCCTTGCATGAGGTATTCAGTCTTCTGTGGTGCAGCTCGGTCATCTGAAAAGGGGCATAATAATAGTACCTGCCTAGGGGGATGTTTTCAGGATCAAGTCACTGCCTGTGGACCTGTAGAGCCTGTTTCCTTCTCTCCCCTCTGGCTCTCGTCTCCTTTTATTTGATTTCCAGAGGATTGGATTACCAGATGCCTTAAATTTGAAATTAGCTACTTGTACTTATGAACTGGGTGAGGATTCCATTTAAAAAGCATGTATTACTGGCTTCTCCATTTAAAAAGCATGTATTACTGGCTTCTCTTGAACAGGTGGAACATAGAGTGACCCTGGTCCCCCTTGGCAACACTGCTGTTCCCTGTAGGTAGACGTGTTCCCCGTTGAGTGTAGTTCTAGCACTCTCTTATGTCTCCTGAACACCGAAGCAGCCCGATTAGTGCCATCTGTTGTCTAACAGCCACTCTGCCCGGTGACATCACCTTCCTGGCCCCCACTGGCATTTGAGTTTGCAGCCTTGGCTTGAAAAGGTCTGTAGTGATGCAAATAGGGAATTGGATTATGTGCCAGTAATTGGGGCTCTCCAGAGAAACAGAACCATAGGAGATTTTATATATATTCTCTTTATGTTATATCACTTACATATATAAGGAAACCCTTGGGCAACAGTGGATGCCATAATCTTGAGGCAGAATTTCTTCTTCAGGGAAACCTCCGTGTTTGCTCTGAAGGCATTTCAGCTCGTTGGACGAAACCCTACTCACAAGAGTCACTGTCTTAACCTAAAGTCAATTAAACCTTGGAAGATGTTGACCACATCAACAAAATACCTTCACAGCAATACCTGGGTTACTCTTTGGTAGAATAACTGGGTACTATAGCCTAGCCAAGTTGACACAGGAAAGTGACCATCACAGAGTGCATCTTTTTGAGCAGTCTTGTAATATATGTGTGGCGCCTGTAGAGTCTTTTTCTCTCTTTTATAGTAGAGGATTATGGTAACATTAAGGATTTTTGAAGGAGTTGAATGTTAAAAACTCTGGGAACCCTTGAACTTTGCAAATAAAGCTGCTGTGTCTGGGCTGGGATCTGTGAGGCTGTACATCAGTGATTGATGATGCACGATGCTTCCTCGGGTGGGGTGGCAGAGAAGCAGGGTTTGATAGTTCTGGCAGTGCCATTCAGGGCTGGGAATAGTCATGAGTAGACATTTAGGGGAGTTTGGAGGAAGACAGGGCATTTAAGAGGGACTAGATTTGTTCACCAGCTGTAGCGCCTCTTGCAAACCAGGTGTACGGATGTGTGTTCTTGCTGCTCAAGGTCAGGTATTAATATGGGTTCTGAATACATATCATTACCATTTGCCTCAGTGGCTTTGTGCATTGGAAGGATGCCAACAGGGCTTAAAAGAAATTCTCCCAAAGCCGCCTTTGTTTCTCAGAGATTTGTGTAGAGCTGCTATCAAGAGGCTGAACCTCAACACAAAAAATAGTCCGTCGATGTGTGTGTCTCTGCATTGTTCTTCTTCTTCTTTTTTTTTTAATGCATCAGATAAGATGATTTTGAGCTCAGGTTTTTATTTTTGTTGGTGGTGGAGTAGGGACTTTGAATAAACCCTCAATACTCCATTTCTCCATGTCTTTTCAGAATTCACAATTACTTAAAAGCACTTAATATATGTGTTTTATTTCCTTGAAAAAAGAAATTGGATAGAAAATCTGAAATTAGTCTTAAGGAAGGACACACAAACCTCAGAAGCTCAACCCTAGAGTTTAATCTCAAAAAAGTATGTTCTCTGTGGAATATCCTGAGATATTGTAGAGCAAACATGTCAGAGCCAAGTCTGGGCTCTGGTGTGGTCTGAACATTGCTGCGTCACCCCCAGTGAGGGGGGTGAGGAGTTGGGAGCACCAAGATGTCTACATTTCAGAATTTCTTGTACTAGGTGAGAGCACAGAGCCTTCTGTTGGTTGGTTTGTTATTCTAACTGATCTTCTACTTTTATCCTTCAATGGAACCGTGCGGGTTAGCCCTTGGTTTTTCTTGGGGGAATTCTAGCTGTGTTAGTGTTTATTCTTGGACTTGATCACAAGCTTTTGGGAGGAAACAGCAGTGAATCTGGGCTTGGGAGCTACGGTATCCTATCTTGGCTCAGTTGGTCCCTTAGCTTCACAGCCTTAAGGCAAGTCACTTGGGCCTCTTTTTCTTCATCTCAACCAAAAGGGTTTGTGTGGGAAGGTAACTAAAATTCCAGGTACACTGTATTTTACTTTCTTTATAAACTTGTCTTGGCAAAAATTTGCTGCTTGGATGGAGCCTCTCATGTCCCTTGATTCCCCTACTTTCGTCCTCAGCTAACATCCTCTCTATTCAGTGCTGCCCATGGCCTATCACATCTACCGTTCCTGTCAGTGTGTCGGCTGTCTTGTTCTCTTCAAATCTCAGGCTCCGCCATCACCTTCTTCCTCTTCAGTCATGGACCTCACTGCCCTTTCGGTCATCTTTATTGGTCCTCTTAGTTGTGTAAACTTGACTTTATTATTATATTTTTCAGAGAAGCTTTTAATTACCACTGTTAATCTGTAAAACACTTAATATTTTATCACACCTGGCTACAGAAAGTATCCACCTGCCACTGAATTTGTTAATTTGACACTTTCCCAGCTCCCTCTCAGTTTAGGTTAGATCCGAGAAATCCCGTTCTCTCATATTCTAAGGTTAGACTTAGGTATTATTCTTTTCCTAAGCTATGTCTTTTCCACAAGTTGTTCTTTATATTTCACAAATGGTAGTCTTGATGAAGCTGTTACATAAAAACAAACAAACAAAAAACAGTAGGAGTGCCTCCTGTTGGGATTACTGGTTACTGGAACCAGAAAATTTTTTTTTTTTTCCTTGCAGCAGACTGCCTTGCTTTGGAGATTAATAATGTTTTTGTTCAGGGGTGCCTGGGTGGCTCAGTTGGTTGAGCATCCAAGTCTCAATTTTGGCTCAGGTCATCATCCTGGGGTCATGGGATCAAGCCCCATACTCACTGGGGAGCCTGCCTAAGATTCTCTCCGTCTCCCCCTCTTTCCTTCTCTCCCCCTCTCTCTTTCTCCTCTACCTCGATCCCTCGAGGGATGCACTTTCTCCCTAAAATAAAAAAAAATTTTTTCTCAAAGGAACCACTCCTTTTGGGGTGTATTTTTATGCTTCCTACTTAACAGGCAGGGGGTAGCTTCTTTTGTCCTTTGAGAGGTGGCCAGACTCCATGCCATTAGCAGTTGATTTGGTTCCAGGACCTTAGCAGAGGCCGTGGGTTTGAACGTGCATGGCTTGGTTGCAGGAGCTGGTGCTGTGGGGGCAGCCAGCGTGTTGCAGGAGTGGGCAGCTGGCTGTGGACACAGGTGCTGTGAGGCATGCTGCGGCGTCTCCTCGCAGAATCTGGGCATGTGATAAGCTTTTCTCAGCTGTTGGCAGTCAGGAACCAGTCCTCTTCTCTTCTGGCGGGGCATTCTGCCATCCTGGTGTTCATACTTGGTCTCCATGTGTTACCTGAATATGTAAATTGTAAAATTCCCTCGGCCAGTGCTTTCTTGATTATTCTACTTCAGTTCTACCAAAGAGATTGTAGCCCGTGCTCTCTATTCAGAGTCAAAGTAAGGGTAATAATTGTCCTTCTGTGTTATATTCAAGCCAAACCACTGAGAACAGCCTATGTGCTTTTCTGGACAAAAGATTTTTAGGAGGATGTTGACAAATTGGAGTGGATCCAGAAGTGGGTAAGTTTTGGAGACCATGTCCTATGGAGGTTGATTGTAGGGAAGAAATTATTTAGTCTAGTGGTAGATGATAAGGCTAACAGTTTACCGAATGTTGATTGTGTGCCAGTTGCTGTGCAAATGGTTTTGTGTGTTATTCCATATAATGCACACAGAAAGAGCTTGTGAGGCAGGTACTGTTTTTAGCCCCACTTTACACATGAAAGAACTGAAGTACAAAGGAGCATCACTCAGGTCAGGGTCAACCACCTGGTACATGGGGACTGCTGTGGGACCCACAGTGACCAGTGATAGTAAGATGCATCATTTTATTTGCAAATGTAACCAATTATAAGAAAAATTGCTGTTATGACACACAATTTATGGTAAGGCCCCTTCTGATTTTATAATTGTGAAAATGTGAAGAAAGTATGTCTTAGATGGAAAAATGTTGTTTTGTGTTCTTCCAGATCAGGGACCAAAGGACCAAGCTCTAGGAAGACTTTAGTTCGAGGAAATGGTTTCTGCCCTGTCAGAGCAGCTGAGAAATGTAACCTCCTGTGTCAGAGGGCTTGACACATAGCAGGGGCTCAGTGTAAAGTTCCCCATCATGTAAGTGTTGACACTGGTCAGAGGATTTTTCCTGGATGATGTAAAGGGGTTTACACAATTGGGTAGAAGGTGAAATAAATGACCTTGTAGGACCCTTTCAGATCCTGACATTTTTTAAAATGAAATATAAAGGGTACCTAGCAATCACAAAAAAGTAGAAAATGTGCTTAGCAATTGACTGTGCCAGTCATCCATAGAAGCATGTGACCCCACTTTTTTCTTCCTTTGCCTCCTCCTCTCCCTCCCCCTCCTCTTCCCCCTCCTCCTCCTTCCTCCTTCTCCCCTTCTTCTTTTCTGTCATTCAGAAGCATAGCTGGTAATACTCTATTTTACTTTTCTCTCTGGTTGAGTGCAGACTTTCTGGCTCACAATTGGAGGATTCCTCCACTTGCACCCACCTTGTCTTCCCTGCTGTTTTGTTTCCCCTCCAGATCTTACAGCTGAATCCCATTGTGCTTCCCTGTTGAAAAGGAATTACGAGCTATCATAAATGAAAACTCCTAGCACAGTGTCCACATACGCACCAGCCTTCTGGGAAATGTCAGTGCTCTCTGTTTTCTCACTTCTCCAACTGTCCATTCATCTCTGCTTTTCAAAATCCTATTCATCCTTCAAGACTTCATTTCCATTGGATCTTCAAAAAGCCTTGCGTGACCACATAAACTAGTGATAATTTGTGTCTTCTAGACTCCTAGAGTATTTTGTTTATATCGTTCTGATGGTATTTACAACATTTGACCTTGAACTCCAATTATTTATATCTGGTCTTTTGTCCTCTACCTGATTATAAGCTCTGAGGGAGGAGACCAATCTTTCCACATAATCCTCCCATAGAGGGCTTGCCATATAGCAGGGTTACATATATACATGTATGTGAGTAAGTGAATGAATTAGTGAATTTTGTAGCAGAGTTATCTTTTCATAAATGTCTAGATTAAGCTAATAAAAATTCTGTGTTCCCTGAGTATACTGTATTTTTATGTGGGAGTGTGAACCGTGGCATGATTTTAGGCTGAGTGATTTACAAGACAGACTAGGACTGCAGACGAGAAGTAAACCACAGGAAGAAAAATCTACAAGCAAATAATGGCTTTTTGTTTATTGCTAGTTCTTCATTGTTTCTATACTTAAAACATTTTTTAAACTTATATTAGAAATAAAATGAAACCAGTTTTTTTCCCCTCAGTTTGTTTACACACTTAAAATTTTGCAAGCTGCTGATTTGTGTTATAAACCATAGTGAGGTAAGAATTCATGATAGTATGTTTAGTGTATAGTGACATCTTTGGAAATTGGCCCAAAGAATTCTCCTTTCAACATGTGGCAATGGTATATGACAGGAGAGAGAAATCTGATTAGTGTTTGATTGTTGCTTAATCCTTGGTTTTCTCCTTACAGCTGAAAATTTAGATAATTACATGGGGGGCAAGTGGCTTGGAACTGGGATGAATGTGGAAGGGAATTGTCAAGGATGGTTGGGATGGTTGGTGTTTCTTACTCTTTTCTCTACCCATTAGTTTTTTCAGTTGTCCTTTTAGATATTCCTGGGAAGGCAACAGATTTTTTTTGTCATTATATTTTGGGGGTACTTTGGAGTGGTTTAATTTTTTGGTGGGAGGAATGTTTAGAATTTTATGTAACCCTTGGAAAAGAGAGAGTTAGAAAGAGCTGTTGGGCCTATTTTTCTTTTAAGTTTTTGATGGTTGAATTTCTAGTCTAGAAGTCCTGTAATTGGTTACATAGTAGTCTGCACGCAGCTTAACCAAGACAGCAATCAAATGGATGGAATCCTGAAGCTTGGATGGATGGCTTTCTGTTGATGAAAGGATATAAATTATATAGCTAATAAGAACTTGCTTTAGGGAATAAAATTTAATAAGTTTGGCGGTAATTGGCTGTTGGAATAAACTTAATGTGTCCTGTGTAATTTTCCCATTCCAAAAATATTTTTTTCTCAAGTACCTAGTATAAGTTTGGTACTGTTCAGAGAAGGAAAGAGAGATACTGAGATTTTAATGCCCTCGTTTTGACAAAAGCATAAAGAAGGAGAGAATGGTAAAGCTTAGATACTAAAAAGCCATTTACTTTCATAGTTTTAGCTATTTTTAAATGACTTAAAGTTCACTCCGTCTTTATCAATAATCTTGGATCATATTTACTTGAAAAATATACTGACTTTTAATTTAGCAGTATAAAAGAATCAATTTAAAGAGCCCTACTCAGAATAATAATGTCTTAGTTAAAGCAAATTATGTCTTAGTTAAAGCAAAATTGATTGACCAAGGATTTAGAAAGAGTAAATTATATGGAAAGGACTTTATTAAGTAAGGATTGTATTTGTATTTAAATTTTATTTGTGTGATATCTTTTAAGGGTGAAATAAATTTTAAACCAATCAGGGGTGAATACTGATTAAGAAAATTACTGAAGTAAATTTTTTTTTTTTATCATGACATAATATTGCTACTCTGAGGAATGGAGTATACTTCATTGAATCATCGGTCAGGCCTTTTTTTTTAATTAAGATGATAACACACATGAAGGTTTTTTGAAACATATACTTTGATATACTTATTATTTTAAAATCTATTTTTTTGGCCTTAGATGAATTTTCTACTGTAACTTTTTAAAGTTACTTTGAAATATCAGTACAAATACTCTGATGGCTCATTCGGTCCCTGCCATGTCCACATCTGATGTCTTTGAAACAGATTACTTTGGGATCTTTAGGAATTTGGTGGTTTTCGATGATGGATTTACCCCTCCCTCAAGCTGTTGGTGTTAGTGCACACTTGCTGAGAGTGAGTGAGGAGGAATGTTGTTATTGGAGTAAAGGCTCAATCCATTCTATTATTCTCCTTTATCTTGAGACTGAATTCTAAAAGGTAAGGGACTTTGTCTAATTAAAATTAAAATGATTCTGAAGCACTTTAAGGGAGTGAAGAATTCAAAGTAATAGGAGTAATATGAATAGTGCATTTATATTTTTCCAAATACCAAGTTGACATCACTCAGAATAGGGGCTATTTTACTTTGAAAGCCGCATCCTAGTTTCTTCTATGGTGCAAGTTTCAGCAAGTAATAACCTGGCAACATGTGATACATTCTGATATTTTCTTTTTCATTCTATTCCATTCCATTCAAAAAATTGATTTCATAAACCATTTTAGGAACAATTAATGAGACATAATTTACAGTTTGAGAAACTCCGATCCAAAGTAATAAACACCTGCCTATATATGATGATTTTCCAAAGAGGCAATTTTTGTCCTTTATAAGCAGACATCCAGGCAGCCTGTTTATACCATACTCTTTGTCATTCGGGCAAAGTGGTGCAAAATTCAGAGATCTAACCATAAGATTAAACAAGAAAGCATGGCTTATATACTTGAGGAAGTTTAAGAATGCTCATGACAAACCCATTTGTGGAATGGCAAGATAAATTCTGCCTCAACCAGCCGTGGATTCTATTTTGGCTTCTGTCTGACTATAAAGAACTATACTTGGACATGCTTCTACGTTTCAGAGACTCAGTGACTCTGGCAGGCACACACATGATTATATCACCCTCGCCTGTCACCTCCTCTCTTTCCAACTTTGTTTTTTTTTTTAATGTTTTTATTATTTACTTTTGAGAGAGCATGCATATGCATCTGTGAGTGGGTGAGGGGCAAAGAGACAGAGGGACACAGGATCCCAAGTGGGCTCTGCACTGACAACAGTTAGCCGGACATGGGGCTTGAACTCACAAACTGTGAGATCATAACCTGAGCTGAAGTCAGATGTTCAACTGACTGAGCTGCCCAGGTGCCCCATTTCCCTCCAACTCTTGAAAGGAGAGGTAGGACCTGTATCCCCATTCTCATTAGGTTGGAATGAGGACCTGGAAGTCTCAGGGGGAACTTCAGTGTTAGAGACGTAGGTAATTCTGGAGTTTATGGGTGTGTTCTGGAATTTGGGATTCTAAATGCTAAGAAACCTGAATACTAAATAGATTCATCCATTTCACTTCGCGTGCTCAGTTGAAACTTGGGAATGAAACTTGGGACTTCTGACAGTCAGGACTAGTTTAGGTGGGCCTCATGCTTAATGAATCCTGCAAGGAGAATGGATCTGTCGGGCCATGGGGCCAAGTGTCTAAGGAGAAGTATAAGTAAGCTAGGAGTGTATTTCCCCAAGGCCAGACAACAGCCTGCTCATCCTTTACTACTTGTGTTCCATGCTACCTCCTCCTTTGTAACCAAGGGCATTGAGTGCAGGTGAAATAGCAAGACTGAAGGCCTTTAAAAATTTTTTTCCTTTAAAGCATTTAGCCACACGCCTTGCTGTGTGTGTGCATGCCTGTGGTCTGTAGCTTCCTCCTTTAAGGTCCTTTCAGGGGAGGGATGCCATCAATCTCTGTGCTGTTTCTAGATACCATCTCCGTGTGAATGTTTATTGATTCTATTTTTAACATTGCATCCTTTGTAGGAGCTGCCACCAGGCTGGGATGACCACATGTCCTGTTTCCCTCCCAGCTTTTTCCTGGTTGAGTTCCATTCTTTTGTTCATGATAGCTAGAAATCCTTTTGGGGTGGCAATCTGTTTAACTGTGCTGAACCCAATTTCAAGTAAAGCTGTGCCTTTGAACCTGTGTGGTTTAAGCCTTTTCAAGAATTCCTGTAGTTAAGACAAAACAACCACAGAGAAAATGGCCTCTGGCTCTCAAGTAGGGGGCCAATTTACATGGGATTAAGGGATCGTATCAAAGTGAAACTAAACTAAACACCATGACAGTCTACTGTTTTCCTAATGGTTTGAGGAACTGCCACCCTGCGCTCCCACATCCCTTTCATCTTAGCCCTCACTACAGATATTAATAAATGCATCTGAAATGAGATTTTTTTAATGTTTTCAGGCCCACAATGATGATAAGCATTTGAAGGCCCCTTGTGTCTGAGTTTGTCTTCTGCCTTCCACTAGGCATCAGTTTTCTTTCCAGGGATGGAATTTAAAAACATCTCCTCTTTTCCCCTTACCAGTTTATCATTTTGAAACCACACAGTTTGTTATGACTCTACTTGGTTTTTCCCTTTCTCCTTTCTTGGGTCACTTGGGTCATCTCTTTCTCTCCTGTCCTATCTCTTATATGCCCTGTGTGATCTGTGCCGTATGGTTTTTTGTGTCTTCCTCTTTAGTTAGTGTCATACTTGGTTCATTATAAGCTCCTGACAAATGCCCGTGACAAAAAAATAAGTGAATGAATAAATAATGTATATATCACATTTTAACTGTTTCTTGCACTGCACCATGCATACGTTCATTCATTTAGTCAAAAAACATTTATTGAGAGGCACTGTACTAGGGATTGAGGCTATGAAGAGCTAAAGACAGTTTTTAACTTTTGGGAAGCCCATGGTTTATGAGACGTACAAGTTCTTGGCTTCTTCTTTGTCTTATAAAAGCAGTGGACAATTAAGTACCTCATGAGGTGGATGGTTCACCCTGATGTTAGTCCATTAAGTTAGCATCCCTGTATCCTGCTAGAGTTGCTGGCCTTCCTGGCTAGACCGGAGATCACATTACTGCATATATTTGATGCTCTGGACTTGTAAGCCCATTGATCAATCATCGGTCCGGCACATTTGAAAACAATCTCAGGAGCTGTAAGGAGAGCTGATCCCATTTAGAACATGGCATATAATTCATACTCAGAGCTTTGGATTAATTTTGAAAGCAGAAAGCAGCTAAAGACTACAAGTAGCAGAATCACATTTGTTAGGTTTCAGACATATTTATGGGATATGGCTTGCCATTTCCTTGATAACATGGGGGTTTTCACTATTATAAGTCTGTGTATTTCAAAGCTAACTTGACGGTGGGAGAAATGGCTCTATTTATTGTCTAAAATACTGGAAGGCAAATGGATTTATTTTAGGTAACTTTTACTGATGTAATGACTTGACATAAAATAAAGACTGTGTTCCAGAGATTGTGAATTACTGCCCATGTGAATTCAACTTTGCAGTGCCATTAATATTTTACTGCCACAGTAAATAAAGCTGTTAAATCTAAATCAAGAATTACTGGCTCCTTTTGGTAGGACATCACTGTATTTTTACTCACTTCCTGTACATTTTACTTTCCCCCTGCAATTAACAACTTAAAACCTGGCTTAAGTTTGTGTTGAGAGTAAGAACTTTGAGAAAGGGCAAGGTTGAATAACAACAAAAATTAAAAAAAACAACAACAACAAAAAAGGAGTATGTTACATGAGATTCCTTTAGCTTTTGTGTATAATTTGGGCTAGTGATTTTGATATCCTTCACCACTGGCTTACTTTTCCTTCTCCAGAGAAAAATCCACTGGCTTCACTTAGAAAATGGAACAAAGCATTGTATTTACCATAATTATTGGGAAAATTGTTAGCACCATGATACCTTGTTTATATTAAACAAGCAAGGACCTTAGCAAAAGGTGTGCATGGGAGCAGGAGAAATATAACCTAGGTATCTTAAACAAACTGTAAAGAGAAGTGTTAAGAGACCACCTGTCATTGGTGGAGCGTGGCAGTTATGTGCCCGTGAGCTTTTAAGACTTTGCACTTGTAGCATGGCGTGCACTTGTAGCATGGCACTATGGGCCTTTAAGATCTGGTGCCACTTCTTTCCCATGGATATGTTGTACTGTCGTCACATTCCCATCCCCCTTGCTGGCAGCTCTCTCAGTCTGGGGTGCAGTCCCAGGCCTGTGGCTTCCTGGAATGCTCTTTCCGTCTAGTTCTGCCAGGTGACGTCCTCCTCAACCTTCAAGCTCTGCTCAAATTTCACTTCTTGGAGGAAGCCTCCTATGACCTTTCCAGGCAGAGTCAAGTGCTTCCAAGTCTAGATGTAATGAAGGCTGTGCTCAGTTGGATCAGGATCCCCAGGGATTCAACCCTGAGGGAATGGCTTTGCTGAAAGCCAAAGACTGTGGATATATTCATACATTTGCATTTTCATTGCCTTCCATTATAAAAGGTGTGGTAGAGAATTGCATTATGCCTTAACGTGACACGGGTCATAGTCTCCAGTCTGCCACTAGATTGAGGACCTTGGGGGATATTATGGCAGAAAAGAACATTATTTCCCAGCCTGTTTGACCGGTATCTACCTATGGATGAGCTGAAAATTTGCTAGAGACCTTTGTTGTTGTTGTTGATTTAACTTTAATTTGAATCTTGAAATAATTAAAATTCTAGACTCACAGAAGTTTACTCACACATGAAGAGTTCCATGTACCCTTCACCCAGCTCCCTCGAAGATGATGCGTTCTTTAGCTATAATACAGCATCGGAACTACATTTATACGGGTATGTTGCTCTTAACTAGGCTGCATACCTTGTTCAGTTTTTACGTGCACAAGTGTATATGTGTGTAATTTGATGCAGTTTAATCCCATGTATGGGTTCTTGCAACTACCCACCATAGTAGTGGTGCAACTACCACCATAATCAGGATACAGACTCTTCTGCCACCACAAAGGACTCCCTTCAGGTACTCCTTTGTAAGTGCACCCGTCTCTGCACTGTGTCTGGTCCCTGCTAACTACTTGTCTGTTCTCCATCTCCATAATCTTGTCATTTTGAGAATGGTGTACAAGTGCAGTTGTGCTATACATAATCTTTTGAGGTGGGCTTTTTTTTTTTTTTCTAAGTATAATGCCTTAAGATCTGTTGAAGTTGTTGCCTATATCAATAGTTCTTTTATTGCTGAGTCCTGGTCCATAGTATATAAACCATTTTATTTAACCATTCATTCCACTGAAAAACATTTGGGTTGTTTACAGTTTGAGGCTATACTGATGAAAGCTGCTATGAACGTTCATAAACAGGTTTTTGTGTGCATATACATTTTTGTTTCTTTGGGATAAATGCCTATGAGTACAGCTACTAGGTCATGTGATAAGTGCATGTTTAGCTTTACAAGAAACTGCCAAATTGCTTTTCAGAGAGACTGTACCATTTTACATTTGCATTGCATCTCAGAAATGTATGAGAGAGCTCAGTTTTTGTTTTTTTTCTTTTTTGAAAGTTTATTTATTTTGAGACAGAACACACATGCACAAGTGGGGGAGGGGCCGAGAGAAAGAGACAGAGAAGGAGAGAATCCCAAGTAGACCTGATACAGGGCTTGAACCCACGAACCATGAGATTGTGACCCGAGGCAAAGTCAGATGCCCAACCGCCTGAGCCACCCAGGTGTTCCGAGGGGGCTCAGTTTTTAAGGTGATACCACTTTAACCCTGACAAAGTCATCTGAGGTACAGGATTCAGAATATGCTAGGATTGGAGAAGGATAGTACTGTCTCTTCCCTTGCCAACAAGATATTAAGGGGCTGTCTAAACTATGTGTTTATGGTGCTATTTGTCTAAATGAATGTTTTAAAATAATTAAACTTATTTTACAGTAAACTGTAGACGTTCTTTGCAAAGACGCTTTTGCACATACTATAGGTTATGTAATACTGGCTTTTGTTGTTGCCTTTCAGTGTTTTCATTGACAAACGTGTGGTGTGACACCAAGGGGGGATTCCCTGATCTAATATGAGGTATAGACTTGGGGGTGACGAAGCTGGTGTGTAACTCCCAGCTCTTCCCCATTTTAACTGTGGGTATTTATCTGCCCTTTAGCTTTATCTTTAATTTGGACACGATAATAGCTAATTCACTGGGCTGTTGGGGCTTGAATAAGGTAATAGCATAGCTTCCTGGGTTATGGTAGATACTCAAGAGATCCTCTGTCTTTGAGGAGTTCAATGTTAGGTCTTTTTGATTAATTTTCATGTTGATTAAAATTGCTAATGTTTTCTATTAGCTCTAGTTTTATAAGAGAGAGAAAAATCTTTTGCTACTTATTTATTTTTTTTGCATTATTTATTTATTTAAGTATTCTTTAATAAGGATAGTGATGATGAACATCCTATTTATTGGTAAAATGTTACGTGTAATGCCATACTTAATAAGCCTGTCTCATTTAAACTCCATAGCAGATCCATGACGAAGTGTGTTTATAACACCCATTTTTCAGATGAGAAAAACCAAAGCTGCGTGGTTAATTAACTTGATGAAGATCAGTATATCTTGGGAAGCTGGAATTTTATCCAAACTGTCCTGTCTCTAGTGCTCCAGTCATTATTCTCTATCTTTTCTTCAAATGCACTTCCCTGAGTGGTCCAGGTGATAACTGAGGTGCCTTAGTTGCTAAATTTATTGAGAGCCACCCTACTAAGAAGTACTCTTGAGCTTTGTCTAGAAGTCAGTGTGAGCATTGACTATGTAAGCAACCACACATATTTCAGAAAGAAAAGATCTGACTAACAGTAGTATGTTTTAAATAGCTGGTTTGGAATTTTGAGAGGCAAGATGATTACTGTAAATGACATGATAGAGAAGGCCTGGGGTCACCCTCGGGGGGAGGGAGAAAAGCATTGTCTCTGAAACATATGATTTTCCCCCCACACACTGTAATTTCAATGGTAAGGATATTATAGAAAGTCGTAGATATTACAACTCAAGTGAATTCCCACCCATCTCTTCATCAGGGATGTAACTTTTAAAGTGTATAGTTCATTATTATTTATAAGTTCAAATTTGGTGGAGCTATGGGATTTCAGATTTGTTGTTTTCACAGCAAGGCCCCAGTTTAATTCGGTGATTTAGGGCCATACTTAACATGCAAAGCTTCCTTATGAAAGTGTGATATTTGAGAAACCAATTGCTTGAGACTGAGACTATCTCATATCAGTCTATTTGTCACCTTTCTGCACAATAATAGATTCAAATACAGCCTATGTTTTAGAAGTTTAAGCAGGGTATAGTTAGAAAAGTGATGGGAAAAAAAAGAAACTAAATTTATACATGAAGTATATCCATCAATGTATCACTTTAATGAATGTGGGTTTGTTTCTTGAATTAAAAACAAAGATGGAATAAGTGTGTTCTTGTTTGTTTGTGTTAATGGTATTTAATGAGTAGTTCCTATGGGCCAGACACTGTGCTAGGCAGTTGATATTTTATTCTTAAAACGGTCTTATGAAGTAGTTGGTGATATTGTTCCCATTTTATAAATAATAAGGTGAGGCTTCCCAAGTGACGTGGCCGATGAGTAGCTAGACCTCTCTTCACTTACTGCTCCTCTGTTTCCAGCCCATGATCTTCCATCTCTTACACTGGAGGAAGGAAAAATAGGACTGGGCTATTTTTAGCCTGGGCTAAATACCCCTTGGCCAGAAGAGAGATTGTGCTGGAAGTATAGCTGTGTAGGTCATGGGTAGAATACTTGTCACTTTATTTCTTATTTAAGCATAAATGACAACATTTGTCCATGTTAACGTTTCTCACTCACCTGTTACATATAAGTAGAGAATGTTGGTTTATGATGTCACGTAAGTTGTTTTCTCCATGATCCAGAAAACGAACACCTTATTCTCATGATAAACTCCTGATTATAATTAGCACAAGGACAGAGCAGTAGGGGTGCCACTTAACTGTGGATAGCCCTTCTATTCCTTGTAGATAGATTTCTTCTATTTAGATACATTCCTTCTGTTGTGGTTTGGAACATATTTTAGTTTTGAAAGCAGGTTTCCCTCCTTACTCCAGCTGATTTGGGGTGCATGAAAATTTAGTTTACCTGCCTTGAATTGTAACAGATGGATGTAGTAAAAAGATAGTTCAAGGTCATACCGGATCCGTAATGTAAAATTTACCATGAGTATTCCAGGTTAAGAGGTTTCTTACCTTGACCTTGATAGCTGAAATTCCAAATGTGATTTGCTTGAATTAAAGAAGTGATTGATGTAAACTGGATTCAGTTAACTAGGCTTTTATTTTGACTTCAAATCAAAGATTTGTTCATGGTAATTTTTGCAAAGACAACCATCCTTTTGTGTCACTCTTCTGTGATGCTGAATATTTTATTGCTGCGTATGAGAGAATTGTAAGTGATATTGCTTTTGACTTTATCATTTGAGAAGTAGAGGGTTTACTCCGTGTTTCATCACGGAAAGACAAAGATAACTTAAAGACAAAAACCTAGTCTTTATAATGAAATGGAAGGTAAAGTACCTAGCAAATAACACAAAAAGGATCAAAAATATTTTTAAAATTCACATATTTCTGTCATCTCAATAAATGCATTGGGTGGCCTAAGCACTAGAGGGTTCAAACTCAGATTGGGTTTTTAAAAAATCCAAATAAAAGCTGTTTATAAGAGATAGTCTTATAACATGATGGCCCACCTCTAAAGTCATCAAATTCATAGAAATAGAAAGTAGAATGGTGGTTTCCAGAAGTCGGGACGAATAGGGAAGGCAGAGCTGCTATTTAATGGGTAGTGAGTTTCAAATTTGCACAATGTAAAAGTCCCGAAGATCAGTTTCACAACAGTGTGAATATACTGAACACTACTGAACTAGACACGTAAAAGTGGTTAAGATGGTACATTTTATGTTTCGTTTTTTTGCCATAATTTGCCATAATTCCAAAAACGTAATGACCCACCAAAATGTAAAATGACAGGCTAAGATCTGTTAACAACGGCAAGTGAAAATCAAGTATGACATTTTTAATATCAGACAAAGCAGAATTTAATTAATATTTGCAACATTTTTTTACACTCAGGAATAAATGCAAATCAAATACTAATAGAACTGGATGGAGAAATTTGTCAAAATATTATAGTGATGGAGAACTTTCATACTCTGTAGTCAAATGGAGGAGAACTGCATCTGTGTTAAATAAGAGATCAATTATCATTTTCCACAAGGACTGTCATCAGTGACTTTTGTGGGAGCATATTCTGTGGACAGATGTGGTCAGAAACCCATTCCTCATAGAGAAGAATAACAAGGAACCAGAAGGAGGGGGACCCACAGACCCTAAAATACCTGTATGTTGTTCTATGAGTCTTTCGGCCTAGAGTTATTGTCTCTGCTGATTGTTTGCAAATGCAGTCTAATTTGTGAAAGGTAGAAGCCTTCAAACAGCATTTTCTGTTTTGTCTCATTCAACTGGATGAAGGGTTCCTAGACAAGGATGATGGAATAAAAGAGGCGGGAAACTTGGAAGGGAAGGTTCTGAAAATTCAAGGGGAAAAAAAGAACCTAATGCCATGAGGTTAATGACTGTGGACAAAAAGGATACACAACTTTGCCCCTGTGGATTTCTAGGAGACTATGCTAAACACCTTGTCAACGGAGCACGGGTGTAGATCTTTGGGTGTAGATCTTCTTAAGAATCCCTAGGAACCTATGCTCAACAGAGCAAAGAGAATCCTTCGTGGGGTGCCTGGGTGGCTCATTTGGTTAAGTGACCAACTTTGGCTCAGGCCATGATCTAGTGGTCCGTGAGTTTGAGCCTTGCATCGGGCTCTGTGCTGACAGTTCAGAGCTGGAGCCTGCTTTAGATTCTGTGTCTCTCTCTGCCCCTCCCCTGCTGACACACACACACACACACACTCTCTCTCTCTCTCTCTCTCTCTCTCTCTCTCTCTTTTTCAAAACATAAACATTGAAAAAAAAAAAGGATCATTGAATCTGGTAATAGCATGAAGTCCTTCTACTGTCCCCAGAAGGGAGAAGCCTGCTGAGAATTTAGACAGTCTTTACTGAGAGGTTCAGAAGATAACATACTTAATGTAGAAATACTATTTGAGACAGGAAGGAGACATGAGATTTGGAGTCAGGCAGACCTAGGTTCAAATCCCAGCTTTGCCATTTTCTGTACTATGTGATGTTGGACAAGTTATTTAATCTTGCAGTTTGATTATGAGGATATACCATACATAGCATGGTGTCTGACATATAGTAAGTAGGTACTCAGTAAGTGAGAGCTGCTAGTTCATAAATGTATCCACTATAAGGCTATAAGGTGACTGCCTGAAACCAAGGCCATAGTGGAGTAGTGCTGGAATCTGAACCCAGGTTATCTGACTTCAGGTCACTGGCCTGCCCTGCTTCGTTATCAAAGGGCTACGTTTCTTGTGTAGGCGAAGTTGCTTGGACCTGGCATGCATGCTCTCATAGACATTATGTTCCAGTAAGTATTAGGTTCTCAGGCCAACCTTATGTGTCTGAGGTGTCTGAAGGCCAGCAGCACTGTAGATCATAAAGCCATTCTGAGATCTTGAGACGATATTAATTTTTTAACTTTGGAAAGCTGTGAAGTACTCTCTCCTCAGTTTTGCCCTGTCCATAGGCATATCTGCCCTCCCCTGCATCCCTGAACCTAGAGCTTAAGTTGGTGGTAATCTACTGCAGCATAGGGATGGGGACAGAGGCTAAGGCTCTCGGCTCCAGTGGGGGTCAGGTAGATGCTTCTAGCAAAGCCTCTGGGATTCTGCAGTTCATTCAATTCCCTGTCTTCCTCTGTCATTTTTCCCCTTTTGTTTTTTTCTGCCATGGCTTCCTTTTCTTGTCTTGGAGCGGAATTCCTATCTCCTCTACTGCTCTGGGTCCTTGATGGAATGACATAACTCCTTGGCTGTTGTCTAAGGATGTTTTTACTGCCAACAATTGTTGGAAACAGAGAGCTAACCAGAGTTACTAGCTCTGGCCCTGTTGCTGTCTCATTTTCACATAGATGCAGTCTCATTAGGAAAAGGTGAAGCTATATAAGGGCTGCTTGTGGGCACCACTGAGCATTTAGATTTCTAGGGAAAGGCACATCTTCATTTAGGGGGAAGTGAAGATTTTGTGCATCTTCTGGGTTAATCATTGAAGCTGTCAGGCTGCAGATCCCTGCACACAGCAGATGTAAAGCTTGGGAAGCAGTGATGGAGGTAGAGTGAACAGAGAGCTACCTCAGTTTTGTTCTCTCCTTGTCACTGCCTTTTGGGCCAAATCCATGTTGATTCATGGGTTAAGGACAGGCCCTAGACTGAGGTTCTAGGAGTTAGAAAAGAAAATAGTCTTGCCTCTTAATCTGCATTGCAGAGAGGAGAAAGGTGGGAAAGGGTATTTGAGAGAAGTCTTAGTGGCCACCCAACTGTGAGACTTAGCTGGCAGGCTTTTTTGCAATTATTTCTAAATGTAATGTAGAGCCATTGAGTAATTGTTACCCTGTTTTTACATAAAATATGAATTTTATGTAAATTTGATGAAATATTTGGGAACACTGAGTGGGTAAAATGTTCTTCTGAAATCTTATTTATTCTGACCACCATCTTGCATCTCTCTCTCTCTCTCTCTCTCTCTCTTTCTGAATGATTTTCATTTGAAGCAGTCCAATGAAGTCTGGTTAAGTGTGGCAATAAATTGCTCAATAATTCCCATAAATTCTCTAAAACTTAAGAAGGGAAAAATTAAATGGTGTAAGTAAGCTCCAGAGATTTTGAAAGAAATGATCCCTTCAATCTTAGTTCTATGGTTCTGCTGTCATTCTTTTGTAAATAAGAGATCTGCAAGCAGATCAGAATGTAGGAAATGGGTGATTTGATGAGGGCAAGGAGAGTTTCTTTATATAGTAGCTCTGTCTCTTGTGCAGAAAATCTTACATGGATTTTTCTGACTGTGGAGGA
The DNA here is from genome assembly GCF_008692635.1 of Crocuta crocuta. NCBI lineage: Eukaryota > Metazoa > Chordata > Mammalia > Carnivora > Hyaenidae > Crocuta > Crocuta crocuta. The sequence continues at coordinate 383,189 of NW_027531995.1, forward strand.
AGAGCCCATACCTACTTAATATGGCGTGAGAATAAATTTTAAAGGTAGACTGGAGAGAGGCTTTTAATAAGTGCAGTGATGTGTTTATTTGGATGTCCATGAGTCAAAGCAAAAGAAGAAGCAGGTCACGAAAGCCTGGTCTTGGACCTAAGCTTCTATTTTGAGTAAAAGCCATATAAATAATCAGTTCTGCTATAATGCAACTTCTGTGTTCCTAAAAATCACCATGCTGCACAAAATTGCACAATAGAAATCACAGCACGTAGGAGCAAAATAGAGTTAGGGACCCAACATTCAAAAATGTATTAAGTGACCCATTAAATAAAAAAGACAGAAACAAAATAAAAATGGTAGCATGATTTCACACATAAATGGTTAAGAAATACATAGCTTCTTCAATAAAAAGGCCTGAAGTTGGCTTGTGAAGGTGGGCTTCAGAGGGTCATAGCTTGAGTTACTGCGACATGGCTGTGGGACACCATCACACGGAAGCCATCAGTGGCCTATTTGTCTGATAGACTTATACATCATATAATCTATAGAGACAGAAGGTTAGTAGTTGCCAGGGTCTAGGGGGATGCAGGGTATAGGGAATGACTGCTAATGGGGATGGCGTTTCCACTTGGAGTGATGAAAAAATTCTGGAACTGGATAGTGGTGATGGTTGTGACAAAATTGTGAGTCTACTTCCTGCTACTGAATCGTACACTTTAGTTACAATGTAGGGGCACCTGAATAGCTCAGTCACTTGAGCATCCGACTCCTGATTTTGGCTCAGGTCATGATCTCATGGTTCATGGGATTGGGCCCCACATTGGGTTCTAGGCTGACTACACAGGGCCTGCTTAAGATTCTCCCTCTCCTTCTCTCTCTGCTCCTCCCCTGCTCACATACACGTGTGCTCTCTATCTCTCTCTCAAAATAAATGAGTTTTAAAAAATAAAATAGTTAAACTGTAAACTTTGTGTAATATGTATTTTAACACACACACACACACACACACACACACACACACACAGCTTATGTTCAGTTTGTGTCCTGAGAAGAGTGCTGTGCTTAGTACTACAGCGATGCAGAAAGAAGTGCAGCAAGGTGTTGTCTTAAAGGAATGTTGCAGCTTAGTTGAGAGTGGGGGTAAATGGAACCATAGATTATAAGACAGAATGGAAATGTGCAGTGGAGGCAGTGAGAACAATAGGCTTCAAGTGTCCCAAGGGGGGAGTGTACCTGTCCTTTGGGAGATCTCCAAAAGGCTTTCCTCCAGGCAGTAGCACATAAAATGGTCTCATCGGGTCTGAACTAAGTGTCATGTAGGAAGTTCTAAAAATACCTGTTCTCAGGCCTGGCCCTGTTCAAATTCAATCAAAATCTTTGAAAGGAGGGGGTTAGACATAGGTAGTTTTAAATAGAGTCTCCAGGTGATTCTCACTAGCAGCCAGGGGTGAAAACCACAGGTTTAAGGATTGACAGGTGCATTCTGGGCAGAAGAAATTATAGAAGCAAATGTCCAGCTGGGAGAACCTAAGTTCTTTTTGACTGGTCAGGGGGTATGTGTGCAGGAGATGGAGGAGCCAGGCAGAAAAGGCAGCTTAGGCAATCTCACAGAGTATCTTTAATGTCAGGGTAACAGTCTGTAGTTAATTTTGTCTTCAGTGGGGAGTACTCAAAGGATTTTGATGGGGGCAGGAGGGATAGATATCTATACTTGGTCTTCAGATAAGTGAATCTGGTAGCATTTTGAGATAAAAATGATCCACTGTGTAGATGGCTGGAGATAGGCCTATTAGGAATGAATTTTAATGATCTAAACCAGAGGTTCTCAGAGTGGAGTCTGCAGGCTCCTAGGTGTCTACCTAAGATCCTTTTGGGGGAGCGTCTGCAAAGACAGAGCTATTTTCAGAATACTAAGATGTTCCTTGGTTTTTTCGCTGGGCTTGGCATTTGTGTTAATGGTACAAAAGCAATGCTTGGGAAATCTTTTGGTGCCTTAGCAGAAATCAAGGGCATGGCACAAGCTGTACTCCTATTTTTCACCATCTTGCCCCTGCAGAAAAAAATACCAGTTTCACTTAAGAATGCCCTTGATGTAGCAATAAAAATCTCAACCCTTGGGTTCACCACATCTTTGTAACATTCTGTGTGACAGAATGGGAAGCACTTATAAAGCACTTGGGCATACTAGAGAATGTCAGTTGTCTTGAGGAGGGGCACTTGCACAAATGTTTGGGTTGCAAGCTCGACTAGTTGCTTTTTTCAGGGAAACACCATTTTTTCATGAAAGACTAATTGACCTATTATAGTTATTCAGACTTGGCTATTTGGCAGACATTTTCTTGGAAATGAACAACACTAGCCTGTCACTTCAAGGCATTTGACAGCAGTTATTGCCAATGATGAAATTTGCCCTTTCAAGCAAAAATGTGAATTTTGAAAAATTTGTTTCTACCACTGTGAACTTACTAGTGTACCAATACTTTAAATCTTTTCTGATATGATATTTTGTTACTATGTAATGAAATACATCAACATTTAGAAGATCTGCATACTAAGTGAACCAAAATTTTCCAATATTAGTCATTGGGAGGTACCTTGCCATGAGGACTTGACCAGGATGGCTCATTTGCTCATGACCTCATTTAGGACACACAACGAGGTAGGTCAGCTTTTCAGCATTTGGCACCTGCTTGGGGGATGGTCAGATGAAAACCAAGACAGTGGACAGATGTTTTGAGCCTAATAAACTTAGAAAGTAGTAATACTTTAGACATTTTTTAATGGTATGTTATTTTAAAGTAACAGTTGTATTGAGGTAAAATTCATATACCATCCAGTTTATTTAAAATGTACATTTTGGTTGTTTTTAGTACATTAACAGGGTTGCACAACCATCAGCACAATCAGTTTCAAAACATTTTCATCACCACCTCCCCCCTAAAACAAATCTCTATGCCATTAGCATAGTCATCCGCATTTCCTCCCAAACCCCCAGCTCTAGGCAACTAGTAACTTATTTCCTGTTTTTCTAGATTTGCCTGTTGTGGGCATTTCATGTAAGTAGAATACACTATGTTGTCTTTTGTGTTTGGCTTCATGTACTTAGTATAATGTGTTCAAGGTTACACTATGTTTTTTGTGTTCCGTTTCATTTACTTAGTGTGATGTGTTCAAGGTTCATCTATGTTTGTAGCATGAATCAGTACATCATAGCTTTTTATGGCTGAATAATATTCCACTGTATAGGTTACCACCTTTTTTTTTTTTTTAAATTAAGCATGCAGAAGTGTGTGCGTGTGTTTATGTTTGCATAGGATTTTTAAAATTTTAATTCCAGTATAGTTAACATAGAGTGTTATATTAGTTTTGGGTGTACAATATCATGAGTCAGCAATTCTATACATTGCTCAGTACTCCTCATGATAAGTATGCTATTCACCATTTCACCTATCTCCTCCCACCCTCACCCACCCCCATCCCGCCCTAGCAGTAGTACTTTTAATGATATAGGAAAGTTAAGTGAGGGTCCTGGTTGTGGGAAGGGTAAAAAAAAATGATGTTTTGCTTTTTGGCTGAGTCCTGACACGAAGTTTTCATAACTCAAATGTGTTGAGAACAAGCCATGCTTACTGAAACTTTCTGTTTTGGGAAGACTTTTCCGGAGTTGGATATAGAGAGATCAGTTTTCAAAGATTTTTTTTCCTTCTCTTACTTACCTTAATGGTCGTGATTTCCTTTTTTGCCTCCTTTTTAAAATCATTTTTGGTGCCAGAAGTTAGTCCACTGGTCCAGAAGTTAGTCCACCGGTGGCTGCTGACCTCATTGTCAGGAGCCTCGAGCTTTGCACAGCCGCCCTCTGCCCCCTAGCCTGGCGTTGACAAGGTCACTCAAGACTCCCCTTCCTGGCCTCAGATACTGGTCTTTGTATTTGAGAACTCAGGAACAAATCTCTTTGGTTTTTAAACTGCTAGAACTGGCCAACACCCCACTTTTGCCTTGGGAATTCACTAATAATGGCTCCTTTCACTGTAGCCTCTGACCTAATTTGTTGCTGTTTTTTATGTGCAAGCTTGTTTTTATTGAATATGCAATTGTGTAATTTTTTTTCCTATTGGTAATCCCCTACTGCCTTCCAGGGATCTTCCTTTTCGGAAAATCTATGGTTTGCTGAGTTGAGAATCAGTTCTCTTGCAGTGATCACCCATCCAGTCCTTAAGACTGTGTTAAGTGCAAGTTGATTGGACACAAAAGCCAATAAGATGGGAAGGTGAAGGACAGGCAGGCTGGTAGCTGGAGCTGGGAAAAAAAAAAGATTTGAGAGAAAGATACGATCCAGGGCTTGGTGCAGTTGTATGGGTATAAATGCCCTGGTTGTGTTTCCTTTAAAATCTAGTAAAAATCCATGTTACTCATTCACAGTTGATTCAGAGAGAGGAATCGTCTTGATGAATGTGGAAAAGTCTTCATCCAGGTTGGAGGCAAAGATAAATATAAAGGCCCTGGGGAAGTATTATGAATATTATATAGACCATTCATCTCCTTTTCATGAATGAAGAAGCTGGCACAGTAGTTCCCTGTTCTCCATAGGGGATATGTTTCAAGATCCCCAGTGGATGACTGAAACAGTAGGTAGTACTGAGCCCTATACTATCGTTTTTCTGGGACATGTGGGTGGCTCAGTTGGTTAAGCCTCCCACTCTTGATTTTGGCTCAGGTCATACATGATCTTGTAGTTCATGAGATCCAGCCCTGTGTCGATCTCTGCACTGACAGTGTGGAGCCTCGTTGGGATTTTCCCAATCTCTCCCTCTCTCTCCCTCTCTCTCCCTCTCTCTCCCTCTCTCTCCCTCTCTCTCCCTCTCCCTCCCTCTCCCTCTCTCTCTCTGCTCCTCCCTTGCTCATGCTCTCTCTCTCAAAAATAAATGAACATTTAAAAATGAGGGGAAGCCTCAGTGGCTCAGTCTTAAGCATCTGACTCCTGATTTCGGCTTAGGCCAAGGTCTCATAGTCATGAGATTGGGCTCTGCACCTAGCTTAAGATTCTCTCTCTCCCTCTCCCTCTGCCCCTCCCCTGAGCACACATATGCACACTCTCTCTTGAAGAATAAATAAAATAAAATAATTCAGTGAAAAATTCCATAAGATGGCTAAATAGGTAAAATAAAAGTTATTGGCTAGAATTAAAATACAGTGATAACAAATGTTTAGCAAAAATACCCCACATAGGTGGAAGCTAAGTATATGGTAAATGATCTAAGTTTAAACTGATGATTTTCAATGAATTTGTAAAATTAAAGTGTTTTTCTCTGCCTGACAAAGATACCACTGAAATCAGAACTCTCACGGATGTCCTAAGGACAAGCAGACAGACATAATGGGAACTAAGGCAGTCCCTTATCCCCTCCACACAGAAAGCAGTGTCTTCATGTCCATTGCTCGCACCTCAAGCCATTACTACCCAGGCTGAGTGTGTTGTATCTTTGCCATTGTTCTCACAATCCCTCCTTAGTGTCATGATTTCTACCTGAATGCTGTCAAGAAACAGCTATTGAGCTGTAGTAGGACCAGATACCCCAGAAAGGATGAGCTGAAAGGGCCAGTTCCTCCTGTCCCTAGATGACATCACCTGCTGTAGATGCTTCTCAGAAATGACTACATTCCTTTTCTGATGTGGCTCCCCTGAATATTCTATACTGCACTATGGAAAGACCCGAGGGTGGATGTCAAAAGGGTGAGAGAGACTTTGCAGGTGAGAAATAGATGGGACATAGATGAGAATTCTCTGCTGAGATATGAGTGCATCTGAACGTGGAAGATGCAGGCAGATGTGTCTACCTTTCACCTTGGGGAGGTAAGTCAAACTTTGATTTCCCTGAGTGGTGGATGCTAGGTTCATAGTGAGAGTGTCTGAAAGATGGCAGTGGGAAGTACCTGATCTGAAGGAGTGCAATCAGGAATTCACTCCAAGCAGAGATGAAGTTGCCCCTGAAAACAGGGCCTCCATCTTCTTGGCTGTGAGATTTCTGGATGATCCCCCACTCTGTGTGTTGGTTGTGAGATTTGACCTTTCCCTGCCCCATCTGCTGATGAAGTGGCCCAAAGATCCTGTTTGTCACATGCTCTTCCCTGGACAGGCCCAGTGTCAGGACCCCCAAACAGGGGTAATAACACAAAACTGCTCCCTATCCCATCTAATTTAATATCTCAGCATATAATAATCTCATCATGTCTTTTAAGACTAAGATGATGAGATGGATGGGTGGGACTCAATGCACAGAATGGGCAATGTATATGGATAGACTTAGGAGGTGCATGTCGCTGCAAAACCAATATGAGATGCTCATTTCCTTGGACTTTTATTCTAATCATAATTGAGCTCTGTAAGTGTTAACAGTGTTTTGGGTCAAGATACTATAGTAGTTAAAGTTTTTTTTTAATTTTTATTGAAGTTATCTGTATGCATGTGCATGTATATATATAACTTATTGATTGATTTATCGGTTGATTTATTTATTTTACATTTTAATGAAACAAATCAACCAGTATCAGGAGACTTGGAGGCTTTTATTCATGTTTGGCAGTCCTTTGGCTTCTCTGGGAGGGCATCCACAAATGACTTTTCTTTTGGATACAATGCTGAATTTAAAGATGATTTCAATGTAGCTTAACAGAAAAATAGTGCTTTATATAGAAGTGCACCCTGGTTGCTCACAAATATGTAGCATTTGTTCAATAACCAGCCTCCCTAAACTTTCTTAAAACCCGAGGACCTTCCTTTTCTGCTGAGACACAATATCCCTAAAGATCAATACATTCTTATTTTTAGTTCACCAGTTTTACCTTGAGAGAGCAGGTGGCCCAGGAGTTTCTATCATAAGGGCTGGTACCATTTATGTGACAGTTGGATTGCTTGACCCTATACAGCATTTTCTTCAAAAGAAGTCTTGATTTTATGTTTTTAAAAATTTTCCTTCTCCATGTTTCATTTGGGCTGCAGAGAAATTGAGTTGGCCAGGGGTCTACTCCTCAGTGCTGCCTCCTCTGTAATCCTAACTGGAGGAGAGATGTGTGATCAGCAGGGATCTTTCATCTTGTATGTATGGTGGTTTGAGAACGGGCCGCCTCTTCCTCCTGTTTTTCATTTTGTTTTGTTTTCTTGGGGAAATGGCGGTGAGAGGAGGGCTGTTTGGAGCCACTGCTGGAATGCTCATGGGCACCCAGTTTGCCCATTCTACTATACTGGGGAAACCTTGCCTCCTAGCCATCCACCTGGGAGGTCACCATGTGGCCCAAAGGAAAGAAGCTTCTCTGATTGAGAGAAATCCTTCAAGAGAGGCAAGGTGCTTGCTTCTCCTATCAATCAGTCTTTTGAAATGGGATTAGAGCTGGGATATATTTTGTTTACTTTCCTCCTCCCTCAATAAATAAAACTGGGGTGGACACTGAAAGTGATTGGTCACCTTTACATCCCTGGTCCTTATTAGCAGCATTTATAAATAAGGAATCTGGCTTTATTTACTGCAAATTAAAATCCCCTACATTTTACTAGATTATATCCCTAAGAGGCAGGATTATAGCATCCATTTTAATGGTTTCTTTAGCAATTGTTGGATGTCCATGGGCATTGAAATGCAATCACGTGGGTATTTTGACATTTGTCTGCAATAAATAGAAAGAATGTAATTAAAAATCAGCTCCTGAAATGGGTTTTTAGTTTATTTTGATATCTCTGGAAACCTACATGTTTGGCTGGTGTTCTTTACATGACTTAAGTATTTAAATGCCCTTTTAATTATCTAAGTTTCACTGGGGTCTGCAAATTAAGGGAGTATAAATAAATGTCTTGTTGCCAAGAGTGTGATCTAACAGTATCGTCGGTGGTCTAATAATAACTAGTGTAATTAATGCTGTAAAATACTCTCATTTATTAACTGAGGTAGAAATTTCAATTCAGAGGGAGAGTGGGTGTCTTCTTGACTTGTACTATCAAGTTTAGAAGTATAGGAAGCTTCAAATGAGGGATTTGTTTATTTCCATCACTTTCTATTCAGTTTCCTAGAAGGATGTGTATCACTCCAGTGTTGGGTGTGACAACTAAGATGTTATGAAATGAACATGAATTTAGATATTCAGGGTAGTATACTTTTTTAGAGAGCAGGATTTATTTTTGCAAGTTCTTCAGAATTCAGACTAGCTTGCAGTGAAATCCTGTCACTGTATCTAAGCATGTAATTTCAGAAATGTTTATATTATACGAGTCTTAGAATTTTACAATAAGTTATACTTAGAACGTTAGTGTGTATGTGTTTTTTTTTAAAAAAAGAAAAGCTAAGACACTTTACTTCATTGCCCTACATATGACACTTCTCCGTATTCTGAAATAGTCCTTCCTGTTGCACCTAAAGACTGTATAGTTGATAATTTCTATTTTGTTTTCAGTCCTGCCTCTACCAAATTCAGGACCTGACATTCAGAGCCCTTGCTGTATGGCTTTAATAGGTTCTTATTTCCTTGGTCACAGGAAATGAGGACATCACCAACATGGGCAATTGACTACTTGCCAAATAGTCAACTCCTTGCCACCTTGAGATCTTGACTCATTCCTGTAATGATTTCTGCACTCTTCCTGCACCTTCAGTTGTCAGAATTCCACCCAACCATCCTAGGCTTCTTCCATGAAGGCTTTCTTGATTCCTTTGATCAAATAAACTACAACTTTCCTTTTATGGTATGTATCATGACTTCCCCCAGAGAGTAGCTATATTAATTAGCTGGGGCTGCCATAACAAAATACCACAGACTGGGTCACTTAAACCAGAGAAATGTATTTTCTCACAGTTTTGCAGGCTGGAAGTCCAAGACCAAGATGTCAGCAGGTATAGTTTCTCCTGAGGCCTCTCTTTTTGACTAGCATACTTGTGTTTGTGTCCTCAGAAGGCCTTTCCCTGTGCACGTACCTCCCTGCTAGCTCTTCCTCTTCTTAGAAGGACACCAGTCGGATTGGATAAGGGCCCACACATACGATCTCACTTAACCGTAATATCCTCTTTGAAGGCTGCCTCCAAATATAGTCATATTTTAAGGTACTGAGGGTTAGTACTTCAACATATGAATGTTGGGGGAGGGGAGGGAACCAATTCAGTCCAAAACAGTGGCTATTTATAGGTGTCTTCTCTTTCCTTTCCCTGATTTGACTGTGAGGTATTTGAACATGGAGCCTTGTGTAAATGGGCTTATCAGGTCTTAGTTTCATGCCTCATATATAATAAACAGTCAATAAATATCTGTTGAATTTAATTTTAATTAAATCAACTCTTCAAAAGTTTAGTGTAGTTATTAGGCTTTTATGGAAATGATCTGTGACCAAAACATATTTAAAATTTCTTTATGGATTTAGCCAGATGCTGCCAAGTAATTTATATGACAAAACACTGCCAGAACAATATGTTAGTCTTCTTTTACCTTTGGACTTCAGTAATGCTCATTTTGCATACATCTTCTCTCATTCTTACACACTCAAGGTGAAAACAGAAGTCAAGATAGAGGATATCTGTCTTTTAAACCCACATGTGAATCTAGCAAATGTTGAATTATGCTTGGGTATAACTCACCAACTTATTCAGTTTTCTGGGGTAGTGACATCAGAGTCCTTACCAGGAAGTCATGCCTCTCAGAAAGAGATATTCTTCAGACATATTTTTGAAATTATCAGTGGTCAGATTAAGAAACTGGTTATTCCTGTTCTGAAAACTTAAGAAGTTCAGAGCATTTCTGCCATCCTCCGATGTGTGGATTCCCAGAAGCTCAATCAAATATATATCTAAATGTCAGAGGAAAAATCTGTGGATGTACAAAAAAACCCCCTCTTATTGGAGCCATGGTCTCCTTGGGACCCCACCTTTGTGTTTATGCTTTGCTTGGAAAGATCTGGTTAAATATCTCAACTTGACTCTCAAGGTCCTGCTCGCCTTTTTCTAATCTGGTCTTTGTGTGTTTAGAGTTGTCCTTGTCAGCAGTAGGGAATATCAGTCTCTGGGAGCAGATGAGAGTGTACCCAGCTTTCTGACAAGCAGCTCTTATCAGAAACCTGCCTAAAAGAAAGGGACATTTGCTGTGTCCATAGGACTTGCACCCATCATCACCTCATGCTACCATATTTTTTTAGGTTCCGTGGCCACCTCCCACTGCTGTACCTGAATGTTAGGCTGTCTTCTCTGGCTGAAGACTGCATACATGTCTTAGTGTGTCCAGGCTGCTCTAATGAAATACCAGAAACTGTGTGGTTTATAAACAAACAGATGTTTATTGCTCACATTCTAGAGGCTGGGAAAGTCCAAGACCAGGGTGCTGGCAGATTTGGTGTCTGTTGACACCCACTTTCTGGTTCAGAGATAATTAATTGTCTTCTCATTGTGTCTTACAATGGTGGAGGGAGCAAGGGCGTTTTCTGATTTCTCTTTATAAGGGTGCTGATCTCAGTCATTCTGGCTCACTCTCCTGACCTCATCACCTTCTAATACCATCACCTTGGTGATTAGGATTCAATATTTGAATTCTGCAGGGATGCAAACATTCAGACCATGGCAGTTGGGAACTTCCAGATGGAATCTTCTGCAGAGCCCATTGTCCATTACGTTTTCCCATCCTTCATAGAACCAGAAAGCTTCTAAGAAATTTACTTTAGAATTTGGCAGCTTTATGCTTTTGCTTCAAGGAAGCTTACTATGAAATTTTAAACTTTGCCATGGTTAGTCAAGTTAACATATACAGTTATAATATTTGCATTTAATTTTGCTTTCATGATTAAAAAAACTGTTTTAGGTAACTACACACTAGCAAGAGTTGCAAAAGTAATTCATAGAGATTCTATATCCCCATTACCCAGCTTGCCTCGTGGTTGGTATCCACTTTTATAAAAAATATGTTTTATATTAGAAGAGTTTTAGATTTTCACATTAATTTTTCAGTTTGTTTCTCTAATTTTATTGTTATATTCTTTATTGAAATTTTCCTTACCTAGGGAAAGGTTGAAAATAAATAAAGGTTATAGTAAATAAGGAAGAACAAAACCTTTGAGTTAACCTAAACTTGTTTCAGATCACCATGCAAGGTGATATGGACTAGGAGGTTTTATGCTTGAATATAAAATCAGAATAATGTCCTCAATCCGATCTGTGACATGTTTCTTTTTTTTTTTTTTTTCCCAAAACTTTATTCTTTAATTAGCAAATTTGGGCGGGAANAGGGCAGAGGTGGAGATAGATAGCCACATTAGGACTCAGGGGCAAAGACAGAGACCACAAACCAGCTGGTTTTTCCTTGCCAAGCTGGAGCAGACTTTACACCAGGCCAGATCATTCCAGTTCTGGCCAGTCTACTTTCTAAATCCTGCTTCCAGGTAGTTGGTTGCAAACTGGCTTCACTTCATCCAAGGACCTAGATGTAGGGCTTTCGTGGCATCCTCAGGCTTGAGCATCCCTCGTTCCTGTCGTTGGCAGTGCCACTCGGCCATGGACTGGAGCATCCACTTGACCCAAGTAAGAGCCATAAACCATGACCTCAGAGAGGCCCAAGGATTCCAGAACCTTTAGCTCAAGCATGACTTTGCTCACTTGCTCGATGTACTGGATTCGAGATCCACCTACGCCAAATACAGCTTCCAGGAGTCATGTCTGGACCTGAAACACCTCTGGGGCTTTCAAGTCGTCAGGAACTTTCACCCACGGTGGAATATCTTTTCATCTCGGCAGGGTCCCCATCTGCAGCGTCTTAAAACCAATCACACTCCAACCTAAGCTAGGTCTAACAGAGTTTGCCTGACATGTTTCTGATTATGATGAATATTTTTCCATTTTTTAATGATGCCAGAAGATTCTTAAAATAATTTCTAGGGGATAATCTTAAATGGTACTTTAATCCCTTTTAAAAAAATTTTTTATGTCTTTATTTTGAGAGGCAGAGAAGGGGAGAGGGGCAGAGAGAGAGGGAGATACAGAGTCTGAAACAGGCTCCAGGCTGTGAGCTGTCAGCACAGAGCCTGACACGGGACCCCAGCTCAGAGACTGTGAGATCATGACCTGTGCGAAGTCAGACACCCAACTGACTGAACCACCCGGGTGCACCTCCCTTTCTTGATTCCTACTAGTTATTCTTGAACCTACCACCTCCACCCTTACTGATAGCACCCTTGTTTAATAAATAAGCCTGTTTACTGCTTATTATTGATATCATACCATTTAACAATGGGTTAATTATATACTACCTTATATTTTTCCAAACTTGCTTTTTGGTCAGTTCTCCCCATCAGATTATAAGAATTTTAAAACTTCTGCCTTCTACTTTTTATATTCCTTCTGTATTCATTAGCAGAAATTTAAAGCACAGGAGGTCATTTGGATATTTTTCTCCTAAGAAGTGGTATTTTATACTTGTTCATTTTAAATTATGTTGTCCAATATAAAGTGGAAAAGCAGATTTCTATTTTTTTAAGAGAGGAGTAAATTTTAAAAATCGTTATTTATTTTGAGAGAGAGAGTTTGCATGGGGGAGAAGCAGAGAGAGAATCCCAAGCAGGCTCCACACTGTCAGCATAAAGTCTGATGTGGGCTCCCTGTCACACACTATGAGATAATGACCTGAGCCGAAATCAAGAGTCCGATGCTTAACCAGCTGAGCCACCCAGGCACCCCAAAGCACATTTCTTTCTGATGACTAATTCTCAGAGTTTGGTAATGGTCAAGGTTAATTTTGAGTTTTGGTGCTTCTCTTGCAATCAGAGAGCCACATTTCACAAGCCGGGGCCCACAATTATGTGCCAAAAAGCTGTAAAGGTCCTGAGTTGGGAATTTTCCCCCCACTTCTTCTTGGAGTGCTCTACTCAAATGATTAGTTCGTGAATGGAGAGTGCATGGCTGGTTAATGAGGCATTCTGTTTCAGTGGTGTACTTAAAAGTAATTCAGTAATAATTGCTGCATGTTATGATTCATATTCCAGAACACACAGTAGCAATAACACATCTGTTGTTGAAGTGCCATTATAAGATGGAGAGAACATTAACCTACCTAACCCCTGTTCTCTAATGACCACAATTCTAGGAAAATAATCAGATTGAATTTTTCTGCAGAGTCTGCCCTGCAACACTGGCATCAGCAGAGAGGAGATAATGGAGCTTGGGATGCAGGAGATTGGATTTAGACAGTCTTTGGAGAGCTGGCCCTGGGTCCCAAAGGGATAGGTAGGACTGGGTCCTGGGTTTCAGAAAAAGAGAAAGATTGTTTGGGGCTGTTCTTAGGGTAAGAGCAGTCATGGGGTGCCTGGGTGGCTCAGTTGGTTGAACGTCTGACTTCGGCTCAGGTCATGATCTCACGGTTCATGGGTTCAAGCCCCACATCAGGCTCTGTGCTGACAGCTCAGAGCCTGGAGCCTGTTTCAGATTCTGTGTCTCCTTCTCTCTCTGCCCCTCCCCCACTCACACTCTGTCTTACTCCCTCAAACATAAATAAAATGTAGAAAAAAGTTAAAAAAAAAAAGCAGTCATGAGTTTATCATGTTTTAATACTGTATAGATCATCTTTTACCAGTCTACCCTGCCCTAAGACTAAGCCTCTGTTTTTGGGGGTTGTCTTTTTTTTAAGTTTATTTCTTTATTTTGAGAGAGGGAGAGAGAGAGAGAGAGAGCAAGTGAGCATCAGCTGGTTAGGGGGAGAGAGAGAGAAAGAATCTCAAGCAAGCTCTGCACTATTGTTGCAGAGCTTGATGTGCGGCTTGAACTCCTGAATTGTGAAATCATGACCTGAGCCCAGATCAACTGATTTTGAGTTGCCCAGCCAACTGAGCCACCCAGATGCCCTGAACCAATGGTTTTAAAAAGGGCCAAGACCAAATATTCTGCAGGTCTGTCTCTTCTGGCTAAATAAGCCTTCTGCTGGGGCCAAAGGTTGATCCTTTGGTCTTTCCTACTTGGCTCCCAGGAGCCCAGGACTAGGACTAGAAAGGGAGGAATGTGATGCTGTGAATTTGTGGTTATGACTTAATCTGGTTTCAAGCTCTCATTCATTTTTCAGTACCTCCACACCTACAGTCTTGTTAGAAAAATTCAACTTTGCTCTTTCCATTTGCTCTCCAAGTTTAGAGATTTTGATTTGACAATTAAAAAAACTTATCTTGTCCTATTTTCCTAAAACATTGTGGGGGGAAAATGAGTATAGTTTATTTGTTAAAAAATCAAGTATTCTATATAAATTGAGTTAACTTTGTAGGTATGTTAAATGAACTTTTCATTATAATAGGTAAACTCAGACATGTATAGAAGTCAACATTACCAGAGGCAGAGGTCAAGGCATCTATCTGTGGGTTTGCTTCCTTTCAGTAAGAAAACTAAAAAAAAAGTTTAAACTTAGTTTACTAATAACTTAAAAGGTTTTATTAGTTTAGAGTAACCAGGATTCTTAAAGGGCTAGTTCATTGTGTAAATGTTAATTACCAGCACTCAAAGTGTTTGGAACGTTTAATGCACTTTTCTAAATGGTTGACGTACATTAACTCAGTTATTCCTTTTAACATTTCATAAAGTTGGTACTTTTCCCAAAGCCATACAGCTACAAAATGGCAACGCTGGGGTTTGAACTCTGGCAGTTTGTTCTGGAGTCTTCTCTCTTAACCACTACAGTATGCCTACTTTCAGATATCACAGTGTTTCTAGCTTTCTTATTCTTCCTCACCCACATAACAGTTTCTCATTCACTTGGTCGTTAGTCTTGCATTTATTAAGACCTGCTGTCATTTGGATGTTGTGGTCAAGGATATTTCCTTTCTTTGAAAGCCTTGGCCTGGCAGTGGGAGACAGGTAATGATGCCCCAGAAATAAGGAGTTTGGGAGTAGAGAGAGTGCTCCACTCTGTTTGAGTGTGCATGAGTGTGTGTGTGAGTGTGTGTACGTGTGTGTGTGTGTGTGTGTGTGAGTCTCAGAAAAGGCCTTAGAACATCATCTTGTAAAGGAAGGGCGAAGGATAAGTCCTGGACAAAAAGACCTTAAGAAAAATCAGTCAGCAGGTATAAAATGCAGAAAGTTCAGGAATGAACTATAGATCTATCTGAGGGCCAAAGGAAAAATGGTTGTAATTGCCAGTGTGGGAAAGGCAAAAAGTTATGGTTGGATGGCAAGGTATTCGAGTTAAAAAATACCAAGGGAGAGGATGTTCTGAGGGATTTCATTGTGTGGAAAATCATAACAACAATAAATATCAAATTCAACTGAGAGAATTGCTTTGGGAAGTTGGCACTGGGTCATGACTTTTCCAGGGCTGATTGGTAGCCTTTGTAATAAGCTATTTCATTGGTGCCATTTGTCTTTTGACATAAAAGTACTTGATGCTAAGCAACCATGTGTAAAAATCAAGCCTCTCTTCTTTATAGCACATATTTCACTCCTCTGGGGACCAGAGCTATGGTGTTGTAGGCAGGGTCACCATCATCTTGATTCAAAGGACATTTTGAGGGTTATATTATAGATGAGTTTCTTAACTAGCATGTGAAATATATAGTAAACCAGCATGACCTTATCCTGGGATAGTGGAGTTGAATTTATACTGGACTGTCTGCCTGTGATAAAATTGCTTGTTAATTCTGAGTAGATGACGTTTCTTGCTGGGTTGTTGACTGTAATTCTCATCTTTAGAAGTGGTGCCAAAAGTGGAAATCTTCTCACTGTGTGTGTCACCCCACCCAGTCCTTTTGCACACACCCAAATTCAGTTCCTAAGAGACTCTTAGAATAGATGAATGGCTGTTCCATAGAAACATCTTAGTATTGCTTTGTTCACTTGGTTATTGAAGTATGAATTTGAAGATCAGAGTTTGGAATATAAACCAATCTTTAAGGATAGAATTTATTTTAAATGCTTCCCATAGCCCTGAAAACGTGTGTGTGTGTGTGTGTGTGTGAGAGAGAGAGAGAGAGAGAGAGAGAGAAGGAAGAAGGGAGGGAGAAATCATGAGCTTTCATTAATCATGATTTCTGACCTCATCTTTGCCTTAGGTGAACATTTGAATGTCTACTGATGTGCTGGGCCTGAGGGATATGGGACTGAATGTCATAGGGTTCTTGAATTCACTGAGCTCAGATTCTCATGGGGAGAAATAGGTGTGAACAAAGAATTCCATTGCACTTTTATATATCAAATTGGAGTCCAGAGGAGGGAAAAGCTATCACTTTTTTGTGAAAAGATTTTCCAAGTCTCTGGGGGCAAAAGTAGGGCCCTTGGGCTGAATCTTCAGAAAGAAGCAATTCTTCAGGCAAGCTTGGTGGAGGAAGACGGGGGTGTTCGCAAACTTCTATAAAAAATTGGAGCACCCAGGGGTACCTGGGTAGCTCAGTCAGTAGCTCAGTCGGTAGAGTATCTGACTTGATTTTGGCTCAGGTCATGATCTCACAGTTTCATGAGTTTGAGCCCCAGGTTGCGCTCTGTGCTGACAGTGCGGGGCCTGCTTGAGATTCTCTCTGCTCCTCTCCTGCTCACACTGTCTCTATCTTTCTCAAGAAGAAAGAGAGAGAGAGAGAGGGAGAAGAAAGAAAGAAAGGAAAGAAGGAAAGAAAGAACAAATTTAAAGAAAATGGGAGCATCCATGCCCGCTTGCCTCCGTTGGAGGACAAATTGACTTTCAATAGCTGCTCTGTATCTTCTTGTCAAAGAGAATAGATAGCCTGGTGTACTGTGTTAACCCAGTGTCCAAACAAACGTCAATCCCATATTGAATCTCAGGGGAGTGCCAGAGATCTCAAAAAAGAAAAAACAAACAAACAGGCTGTAGATAGAGGAAAGAGCACTCTCTAGTTAGATAGCTAACTTATATTTGGATAGAATTGTAATTTTTCCTTGAAGATAGTAACTTTTTGAAGTAATTATTAAAATTAGATAATACCTGATTGGTAATTATACCAAAATATTTGAAATGCTTCACGCATAATATTCCTTATTCACAGTTGGAAGGAAGTATGATGTTTGGCATATGTAGGTTTGAAACACAGCTCATTTTCATTGCCAGAATTTATTTTTGTTAAACTATTTCATGGAGTCTAAAAATAAAGATATGGCTGTAAAATTATAATAGCCTAGAATGAAAAGGATAAAATACTATTTGTGAGTTCTTGTTGTGCAAATATTTATCAGTGTTTAATTTGTGCATTAATTCCATGAAAATAAAACCTGTTCTTTATTTTTTCATTGATTCTTAATTTTATGTCTTGTCAGTAGTAATATATTAATTGGCTCAAATGCCACCAAATATATTTCTAAGTACGAGTGAAGTGGTAGTTTTATCTTCTCTTTTGTCCATCTAGCCAGTTGTCTATTTAATTGGATCTATTACTCTTCTTTTAGGCACATGCTATGGGGTTTCTGGGCCAACTTCATACTTGGTTCATAGGCAAGTTTCTTTGACTGACGTAAGGTCTGTGAACCTAAAAGAAAGTAGTGTTTGTTCATGAATTCATTCAATCAATCTATCACTTTTAATGAATGCCCCACCATGTGCTGTGATAGTTGATTAGTGGTGAACAGAACTGTCCCCTTTCTGAGCTCATGCAACTTAGAGTGAAGTACTGCAGACAGGCAGTGAATGAGTAAAAAACAAGTAAGTACATAGTTATCAATTGTGCTAAGGAATACAATAAACTATTTTTTCCTGTTAAGGAGAATAACGGGCTACTGTTAAAGAGAGGCATGTGTGTGGTGGGTCTTACTAAAGATCTGGTATCAGGGCTGCTGTCTGCTGATATTTCTGTGGACTATTATTTATTTGCCCTTCTAGGCTGTAAATGGTGACAGTTTTAGAACTTTTAATCTGCACTTTTTTTTAGGTGTTGTAAAGTGTTTCTTGGACTATCGAAAGTTCAGTATATGTTAATTTGGATGTACTTATCTTGAAATTGTATGATATATGCATATATATGTATGTAGTAAACTATGTACCACTGAAGGAAGCCATATATAATGTAATTGTTATATATGTGTACTTTATAGAGTAAAAACAGACAATTTCCCTTAGTTGAATAATTTCAGAGAATTTGAGCAGAGGGATGTGGATTATCTTTGTGGCTTATGTTTTAGTGCTTATGCCTTTTGATTTTGGCATTTATACATGTTCAAGTCATTTCTAATCATTGTGCAGTAGGGAAACACTTGAGACACAGGGAGGAAGGGGAGAAAATATTTTGTGAGAGAGTGTACTATTTGCATGGAATATTTAAAGCCCTGGCTGTATAACAGCATTTCAGTGCTGAAATACACAGCAGAATCACTTGAATCCCACTGAGGCATTTCTGCTTCCTGTGGGCAAATGTCTGGTGTCCTGAACTCTTATTAGGACTTGGCTTACTCTGGCATTCTGTGTTTCCTCCTGCATCTAAGCCTGATGACTCAAGCAAGTTATTAGTAAGCTGTTCTCAGCTTAGGTGGAACCTACCGACCTTGGATTACTAGGCCCAGAACTTTTAAAAAGTTTTGCTCATGTATTCACCTGTGTGATGACTACAAACAGTACTGATGAGAACAGCAAAAGTATTTGTGACTAAGCTTGTTGCTACAAAAATAATGTTCAAAACATAGGTTTAGTCTACAGAGGGCTCATGGAGCAATCTGAATCCTCATCCCTTTGTGTATGTAGAGCTTTTAAACTGTCCAGTATGTCCAGACCTTCTCCTGGGATTTGGAACCCATCTTTCTCCCAGCCAAGGAAGTTGAAGAATCCTTAATTTGATGGTTTGATAATTTAGTACCAGGACTCTTCTCCTACGTGTTCTGTTGGGGTTGGTTACTCGGCTTCTGTTGACTCAACTTCTCTTTTCTCTCGGACAAGAATTTGCTCTAGTTGTGGTCACCAGCCCCTGTGTTCCATTCCCTTGCCCTGCCTGGGGGCATTCCATCTGATAAGCATTTCATTTATTCTGTATTGGTGCTCTGCATTCTGTAGAGAGACACTCACTCCCATCTCCTGGGACTGAATACTGCCCTCTGAGACCCTGCTAATCTGCCCCTCTTACACAGTCTGCTTACTCCTCTGCTGTGACACCAGTTGCCTTTCTTTCCTGCATTCCACAAGGCTATGTTCTATGGTCCATTGGAAATGTTCAGTTGCTCATTTCTGTGCTGGCTTGGCTTATGTCTTTCTTGGGCTTCTCACTGGGAACTTTACTAATCAGCTACATCTTGATCTTTGAGTTTGGCCAACACCACATCTCATCCACTCTAGAGTACCTCATTGACAATTTAACGTTGTCCTGGCTACTGAGTAAAATTCAAAGCATTAGAATTCCTTGTGTCTGAGTAAACGTTTATTAAATACCAACTGTATATAGGCAATGCTTTGTTTTGTGACATAGAGGCAAGTGAGGACTGATCCCAGTTTCTAGAGCCACATAATCGGTTGAAAGAACAAAATTAGTACATGATGCACATGTGATGGATAAAGTAATGCCCCCCCCCCCCCCGCCGCCATTACACATAAACAGACATAATTTTATTTAATTGTAGAACTTGCCTCGGAGAGACCTAATTATACCCATGCGTTTTCAGTTCTGGATACACCTAAATTCATGAAACTTGCTTATTCAATCTTGTTTATGGTTTGTTTCTTACAATTTCTTTGATTTATTTTGTCCCTCTCTATATCTGTGAACTTTGTAAAAGTATTTCAAATCATTATGTATGTTTTGGAAAAGAATGAAGCCATTTGTTGGTGGAGTTATCAGTGCAGCAGTTAGGAGAAAAAAAGGACTGTGTGAAATTTTTGCTTAATTCTCCTTCCATGGGATTCAGAGAGCCAAATAATTGCAAGAGATATNTAGTTCTGGATACACCTAAATTCATGAAACTTGCTTATTCAATCTTATGGTTTGTTTCTTACAATTTCTTTGATTTATTTTGTCCCTCTCTATATCTGTGAACTTTGTAAAAGTATTTCAAATCATTATGTATGTTTTGGAAAAGAATGAAGCCATTTGTTGGTGGAGTTATCAGTGCAGCAGTTAGGAGAAAAAAAGGACTGTGTGAAATTTTTGCTTAATTCTCCTTCCATGGGATTCAGAGAGCCAAATAATTGCAAGAGATATCTTGGGTCACTTACTTACATACGCTGTCTCTTAAGAGATTAAAATGTTGAGGTTTGACTCCCTTTTTGTCCTATTCACCATTTCTTCTTTGATTTTAAAGTAAATCTAAACTAAGTATTTCTTATAGCAGTTGAAATCCCTCACCTTCCCACACTGCTTCCCTCCTAAGCCTTTCATATTCCTTTCATGCCTGCAAGTCTTTGTCCGTTTCTGGATAATTCAACATGATTCTCTCAGCTTATTGTATTGCCTTCTGTGATTCCAGCTTGCCCGTGCTCTATATAAGATAAGCCTAAATTCTGTCCTACATGATTGCAATGTTGGTCAACAGTAAATAGAGGGCTTTTTCTGTTGTTGTTCAGAATTGCAAATTATTCTTGTGCTGTAAAAAGTTCACAGCAAAGGTCCTGTTAAGATCATTGAAATACACTGTGAAGAGTTGGTTATTTTTCAGTTTCAGAACTTTCTTTGTTGCTGATTGTGCCATTTTCTGTCCTACACATTTTAAAATCCTTACATATACATTTTATTTGAATAGATAGTTGCTGTGTTTCTGTCTCTTTCAAGTTAGCGACAACTAAGCTGGTTTAATTTGCAAAGTGTCCTTTTTTAAGATGTAATACAGATAAAGATTAGAGATTTCCCAGGTGTCAACTCAGCATCTTTCGAAGAGGTTTTGACTTAAAACTATCTCCACTTGATAAGGCTCTCAAATGAGGAGAAATGGACCTTGCTGAAATGCAGTTTTATTTCTCCTATTTCATCTATATATCTTGTCACTGCGTCACAAAAGAAAATGCCCTGTGGCTCATTCCTGAGCCTTGACCTGATAATTTTGTGTTTTTCCCCCTTGTGATGACTATTAATTTTACCTATAACAAACTAATGTTACTGAAGGAGAAAATTTTAGTTTTTTTTATAGTTTATTTATTTTTGAGACAGAGAGAGACAGAACATGAGCAGGGGAGGGGCAGAGAGAGAGGGAGACACGGAATCTGAAACAGGCTCCAGGCTCTGAGCTAGCTGTCAGCACAGAGCCTGACGAAGGGCTGGAACCCACGAGCTGTGCGATCATGAACTGCGCTGAAGTAGGACGCTTAACCAACTGCGCCACCCAGGTGCCCCAGGAATATGGTTTTAAAAGAACCTGTTGATGTATATATTTATATAAATATTTTCCAGCCAGTTGCCGGTATTTCAGTATGCTTTTCTACCTACTTCAGGTAAGTGAAATAGTCTTTTTTTTAATGTGAATGTATTTATTTTGAGAGGGAGAGAGACAGCATGAGCAGGCAAGGGGCAGAGAGAGAAAGAGGGAAAGAAAGGATCCCAAGCAAGCTCTACACTGTCAGCACAGTATTTTATTCTAAGGTAGAAATTAAATTTACAGTTTTTAAATTTCAAAAGTAACCATTTTCAACAGTTCTGTGTTTTTTCTTTTTTCTGAAAATTTCCAGAAACCATTATTTTTTTTTTAGGACCAGCTTTATAAAGCTAATTTCATACCAGGTGGGTATGAGAGATTCTATTCCTTAAAATTTAGGATCAGAGTCACTGAATTTTTTTGCAGTAGTCTTGGAGGTGAAATATTACAGTAATAAGAGTTTCCTGAAGAAAGGCAGGTTTGCTTCTACCATGTTTCTCATTTAAAAGAAATAGCATCTTTGCAAGCTATCTGTTCTACTGCGCAATGTTTAAAACATGGAAAGTACACTTGCTTCTTAGAATTATTGGTTCACATGAATCCATCAGGAGGGTAGTCACTGCTAGAGTCCAAAGTGGTGACATTAGTTTTTTAATATTTATTTATTTATTTGAAGGGGGGGGAGAGAGAGAGAGAGAGAGAATGCGTGTGAGCGGGGGAGGGGCGAAGAGAGAGGGTGACACAGAATCTGTAGCAGGCTCCAGGGGCTGAGCTGTCAGCACAAATCTGGATGTGGGACTCGAACCCATGAACCATGAGATCATTACCTGAGCTGAAGTTGGGTTCTTAACCGACTGAGTCATCCAGGCACCCCAAAATGTGTGATGACTTTTAATCTGTAATATTAAGTAGAAGGTTATTTCTGTAGACCAGCTTAAGTGATAATTTTAACAAGTTAGTTGCCTGGAGAGAATTCATTACAGTGTTAGTAAGGATAGTGATTTGTGCAAAGTAGGACGTTGAGGGGGCATTGAGATTAAGCACATATAATGGGAACCTCTTAATGTTTATTTATGATCAGGTGACCATTAAGCAACTTCTGGATAATATTGTACCCCCTTACATCCTCTGAAGCAACAATATAGCTATCTGCCTATTTGGGAATGCAGGAACATACCTTCANACTTAATGTTTATTTATGATCAGGTGACCATTAAGCAACTCTGGATAATATTGTACCCCCTTACATCCTTTGAAGCAACAATATAGCTATCTGCCTATTTGGGAATGCAGGAACATACCTTCACCATGTTTGGCTTACTTCCTTTTCTGTCCTCTGTTGTAATTATCTCCGCATGTGCCCAATCTTCCATAATAATGCCAGTATGTGAAAAGATAAAAATGGTAAATCCTTTGTCATTAAACTGGCGTTTGATTCCTCAGGACTCTTTGAGTTTCTAGGCTGGTAGGGATTTCAGCATTCTATCCCAAATTCTCGCAAATGCTTACTGAGAGAGCAGCACCTCTTTGACATCCTGAGGTGTGTGAGGGTGTAATTTACTGGTGCCCTGAGCCTGCTGGCTATGTATTTTAGTCCGTCTTCTTGGGGAAGGAGGACACTGCAATTTCCAAAGTGGAATAGTGATTATGGCTTTCTGATCCACTGCTGCCTGTCGGGCATGTTAAAAAAGAAAAGGCAGCGAAGTTTAATGCAAATCATGGTCTTTTAGAGGCAGGGTCATCTTTCGCTGTTTCGCAGTGCAATCGCCGGAGAAACCATTTTTCACTTGGAATGCTTTCAGATGTTATTTTCAAGATACCCAGTGCTTGGGGCCCAAAGTCCTTGTGCAGGTCCAAGGACAAGCTGGAGCCCAGGTTCTTGTTTAGGTGGAGAGAGGTTGTCACTCCCTTGGCTAGAGTTCTGGGATCCTTGACGACAGAAGACTGCACATGTCAGATCTGCAGAGAGATGTTTTGCAGGCACATAATTGGATTTCAACATCTTTATCTGTTAGAAAGTGTAAAATATCTCAGAAGGTTGTTGAGGGGATTAAAAAATGAAATGTGAAAACCCTAGAATAGTGCTTCCTACATGGTAGACAGTAAATGACAGGCCAGTGTAGCATACGTATACTCTGCAGTGGATGAAGATGAGGCAGAATGTGAATATTGATAGTGTGTGTTAGGCAAGAAAGAGTTCATGCAGTCCCTGGCATTCATCTATTAAACAAAGTTACTGCACCAGCAGCGTTGGTGCAGATGCGGTATGAGCAGAGACATACAGAAACCTCTAGCATTTTGCCTGCGGGGTGCTCCCCTGCATGTGGTTACTGGGCCAATCCGTGAGCACAGCACACCTGGGACACAGTGCAGTGTGGCTGGCAGAGGTGGTCAGCCAGGGGGGCAGAGAGGTGGAATAGCTTGCTCCGCTGATACTCCAAAAAAGATAACAAGCTTAGGAATTGGACTTAACAGCTTTGATGCTTTTCAGTTCTTGATGTCTTCAGAAGGCACAGGGAGGATTCTGGGTGTTATTTAGGCACTGCTATTTCTTCAGAATCTCAGGAGTCCATGTATTGTTCACGGTGGGTTTTAATGGGTATAGTCGTCTTCTCCAGGTGAAGAAGGACCTGAGAAACAACCTTGTGAATCTTTGCTTCTTTCTTCAGGGGTGGAGAACTGGTGGGTGTGGAGATTGCCCTGTTAATCATCTCTAGCACAGGTGTGAAATTCAAGTAAATCTAATCTGCAGTTCTGTAAAGGAGGAAAAGTGATGGATCTCAGGTTCCAAAGATCAACCTCCTAGAGCAGTCCTGTCCAGTATGCCAGTCACACATTGTATTTTAAATTTTCTGGTAGCCACACTAAAATGTTACTGAAAGTCATAAAAGTAACAAAGGTGAAATTAGTTCTGGTCATGTTTTACTTAACTCAATATATCCCCCCAGATATCCTCTTAAATTGTAACAGCATAAAAATTGAGATGTTCTATATTCTTTTTTTTTTTATGAAACTGATATTCTTTTTTTAGAAGCAAGTGTGTCTTTTACACTGACAACATATAACAAGCACTATTGAGCACTTACCAAGTATCATTGTAAGCTCTTTAAATGCATTACTATGTTTAATCCTTTCAGTTACCCTAAGTGGTAGATACTAGTATTATTCCCATTTTATAGATGAGGAAGCTGAGACAGAGAGGTTAAGGAATCTTCTTAAGGTCACAGAGCAACTCACTGGCAGAGCTAGGATAGTCTGAGGTGGTTCAGGTCCACAGTGTGTGATGTTAACCATGAGGATGTCATCCTGCCTCTTTTAACACACAGCTTCGAGGTAGGAAACTGAATGAACTGAATGGGTGGAAATTTGCCATTGAAAGGAGGGATCGATGCTGGAAACTGACATCATCTAAATTGGCATCTTGGAAACCAAAAGATGAAACTACTAATCAGAACCGTGGTGTGGGGAGCTGCCTGTCTGCGCCACAAAATGTAGAACTGAGAATCCTGAGGGTTTCCTCTTTATTTTTCTGACTTTTCTTCCCTCTTGCACAGAGTCGAGCTTGCATTGTTAACTCAATGAAATTGTGTCCTTTCTGGATTTTTTTCCTCCAGGGGTGCTGGTGATAGTGGTAGAATGTTCCAGTCCTCCTGAGTCCTTTTGCTTTCCCTTTCCCCATGCTATTGGCCACATAAACTATGACAAAACAGCATTCTAATCTTCGAATAATATGTAACCTGCATGTGCCTCACACTTAACATTTAATGAGGTTGGGCAGGATGGCATGGGTTCAGTATAAACCCTGTCGGGATCAGTTAAATGTGACTTTGGAGCTGGGTTTTATGGACATTTTACATGCCAGAGTTGATTTGGGAAATTGCGCCTGTTACCACATCCTTATTTCTGATTCTAATGGGGAAGCTGACATTTGCCAGATTTTTGGTAACCGCTGCTTTAACAAGACGGACCTGTGTGTGTTAACACTGCTACATCCCCACAGCTTTGACTTTGGTTAAGGAGAAGTAGTGATTGAATGACTGTTAAGTGAATGAATTTTAGAGCTCTCAGGTCTTTTTTTTTTTTTTTAATTTTGTTTCATTGACTAATATTGTAGAAAACAGAACTTTTCTCTAACTTAATACAAAACTATAGTTTTAAAGATGAAGAAAAGAGAGACTAGCCAGATAAACATGAACTGAAGGATTACTAATAGTCTCATATCCAAGAACATTAGCTATGATGTGTTAGATTTTCCTGATTTCCCTTTATGCCTGAATATATTATAAAAATTTGAACACATATGTATGCAAAGATAGTATAAAATATCTGCATGTATTTTCTGACCTTCAGGAGTTATACACATTTGTCAATCATTTTTATCTTTTCCTGTTTCTGGAGAATTGTAAGGCACATTCTAGATAGGATGTCATTTTTTGTGTGTTTCTGGAGAATTTTAAGGCACATCCTAGATAGGATGTCATTTTACCTCAGAATTCTTCAGTATTCATTACCGAGAAGGAATATTTTGAAAAAAAATTTTAATATTTATTTTTCAGAGAGAGACAGAGTACGAGTGGGAGAGGCTCAGGAGAGAAGGAGACACAAATTCAGGCTGTAGGCTCTGAGCTGTCAGCACAGAGCCTGATACAGGACTCAAACTCACGAACTGCAAGATTGTGGCCTGAGCTGAAATTGGATGCTTAACCAACTGAGCCACCCAGCTGCCCCAGGACTATTTTTAAAAACGAATTATCATTTAATCATTACACCTAACATGTGACAACAGTCACATCAAGGGTTAGTATTAACAGCCAGTCCATATTTCTGGTGATCCCAAGGATATGTTTTATAGATGTTCCCTGCCTCTGCTCCAATTTAGAATTTAAACACAGTTCACATTTTGCTAGGATTATTGGGTCTCTTAGGTCTTTTATTTATTATTGTCCTTCCCTCCCCTGCTGCTGTTTTTTTTTTCCCCTCATGCTATTGACTTGTTGACAAAATGTGCTCATTTGTAGGTTCAGATGAGCCATAATGCTGATGGGTTTCTCATGGTATATATTACCTTTCACCTCTTTCTCTATAACTGGTAAGTTGGATATTCGATCTAGAGATGTGATTAGATTCAAGCTTGTTTGTTTCTTTATTCTTTTGGCAAAAAGATCTCATCAGTGGCACTGTTTGGTTTTACCTTCCTTCAGCAAGGGCCTGATGTCTGGCTGCCCCTCTTTCAGTGGGCCTATTTAGGATACACAGATCTGGATGGCTCAGTTGGTTGAGCGCCCAACTCTTAATTTCAGCTCAGGTCATGGTGTGTGAGATTTAGCCACGTGTTGGGCTCTGCACTGACAGCACAGAGCCTGCGTGGGATTCTCTCTCTCTTTCTCTCTTTGCCCCTCTCCTGTTCACGATCAGTCTCTGTCTCTGTCTCAAAATAAATAAACTTAAAAAAAAAAAAAAAGGATACATAGATGTTAAGTTCAGTAACTGACTTACTTTGACCACTGGAATAGAATCCAGATGTGATACAAGTACCACTCGGCTAGCCCTCTTGTATCTCTGCTGTTGCCATCAGAAACGCTTCCCTTGGTTTGCTGCCCCTTCACATTGGGCCCCAGAGTAAATATTTGTGGAACAGACCCAAGTCTACTTCACAGGGAGGATCCAAGCCCAGAGAGGTGTGAAACATTGCCTAGAATAGTCCCAGCCACTTTGACCCTTGTGTCTTTTTCATATGTCACACCAGTGTTTGATACATAAGGTATGGCTTTTCGGTCTCTAATTTTGTTTCTTGATTTCTGAAGGGTGTTTGAAATTGTTCTGTGAGCATCCTGATGGTTTGATTATACGTAACCATTGGGGGTTAAGAGGGAGTCCTGAAATATTTCTTTAAATGTTACCATGTAAGATACCTTCAATTTGAGGAGAAAGGATTGCAAGATGGCTTTGTGGTAATATCTACATGGCAGTTTCTGATGTCAAAATCAAGATTCTAGAAGTATGTTTTCATGGTACAGGATATGAGAAAGAGAACTAGTTTGGAGTAAGACAGCCTGGCTCCAGGGGCACCTGGGTGGCTCAGATGGTTAAGCGTCCAACTTCAGCTCAGGTCATGATCGCGTGGTTTGTGGATTTGAGCCCCGTGTTGGGCTCTGTGCTGACAGCTAGCTCAGAGCCTGGAGCCTGTTTCAGATTCTGTGTCTCCCTTTCTCTCTGACCCTCCCCTGCCCATGCTGTCTGTCTGTCTGTCTGTCTCTCTCTCTCTCTCAGAAATAAATAAAACATTAAAAAAAAAAAAAGACAGCCTGTCTCCAAATCCATGCCTGACCACTTCTTAGCTCTACAGCTTGGTAGGTTACTCATGCTCTTTACCTGTTAGGTTTCTCATTCTCTAAAGTGAATATGGTTAAGGGATGCCTGGATGGCTCAGTCAGTTGAGTGTTTAACTCTTGATTTATGTTCAGGTGATGATCTTACAGTTTATGGGATCAAGCCCTGTGTTGGGCTCTGCACTGTGTGGGGCCTGCTGGGACTCGCTCTTGCTCTCGCTCTCTCTCGCTCTCTCCCTCCCCACCTCCCTCCAGCCTCTGATCCGTCATGTGAATACACACACACACTCTCTCTCTCTCTCTCTCTCTCAAAAAAATAAACATTAAAAAAATAACATGCATATGATAATAATACATACTTCTTAGGTTATCACTTGAAGTGATAATGGTGAAATATTCCAGCAAAAAGCCTGCCACACACGGGGGATGTTTTGTAAGTGGTAGAATAAAACGGTAGCAAGTCGTGTCCCTGGGATTCGGCATTCATTCTGAATCTGTTAGTTCACTCTGTGCAGATGTAAAGGGGAATTTTCTAAGAAAATGAGGATTTTCTTTCATTTTCATTATTCAAATCTTGAAATTTCCTGCGCTGGTTTATTTGTGGGATGTGAAGAAAACATATTCTCAGCCCCGAGCATCATGTGACTGTTTCTTATTGCTAGTCAGCAGTGTGAAACCTGATGAAAGTGTATTAACTCAAGGTCTGGTACAACTGTTAAGCAAAGCTAAGCAGACTTTATTTAAAGAAAGTGCTTGTTCTCTTTTTCTGGACACACAACTCCTAAGAACTATGCATGACACTGTTAAGTAGTGGCTCTGGGATGTTTTCCCTATAAGTGAATTTTCCAGTCAGTTGAAAGTTAATCTTTTCAAATGCTAAACTTCAAATTATTTTCATAGCTTGTGATAGAAATTTTACTCAAATTGTAACTGCTTTAAACAGAGACAGTTTAAACATCTCTAACTTTTTCTTTGTGACTGCATCAGTCAACTATTGCTATATAACATACACTCCCATAACTCAGTGGCATAAAATAATTTGTATTCATTTTCGTTCTCTAGGATGCTGATTGGGAGTGTTCTAGGCAATGTCACATGCCTTTCTGGGTTTGGGTCCTCCCTAGGGAGTAGATTGAGGTTTCTTTCACTAATATTTATTCTGGGGCCCAATGTGAAGGGGCTGCAAACCAAGGGAAGCGATTCTGATGGCGACAGCAGAGATGCATGGGGCTAGCCCAGGTGTACTTGTATTACAGATGAATTAGATTCCAGTGGTCAAAGTAAGGCAGCTACTGAGCTTAACATCAGTGGAATGGGGAAAATATACCTCTTTCATGAAGATGGAGAGGGAAAAAGTTTGCCAATCAGTAATCTAATTATTATAATAACCAGGGTCTTTGGTATGATTATCTAACATGGTTTGATGTTATATACAGTTACTACTTTTATCTTTGAAAACTCTGCCGTAAATCCTACCTTTGAACGTGCTTATTCTGTACACAGATAACCAAGTTTATTTTATTTATTTTATTTTATTTTTCTTAATGTTTATTCATTTTTGAGAGACAGAGATGGAGTGCGATTGGGGGAAGTTCAGAGAGAGGGAGACACAGAACTGAAGCAGAGAGAGCTGTCAGCACAGAGCCCCACGCGGGGCTCAAACCCACAAACTGTGAGATCATGACATGAGTCGAAGTCAGATGCTTAACTACTGAGCCACCCAGGTGCCCCTAACCAAATTTTTTAAGAATCATATTTATGTAAGGAGAAAGAAACTTTACATGAGGGTTTAAGGCCTTCTTTTGGGAAGTGAAACATTTTCATGGCTATATTGGATACTTGGTAACCTCTTTCTTTACTTTTCTCTGCGCAGTTAGTCTCAAAAAGAATCCCTGGTATTACCAGGGATTTGACTTCTGGGAGTAAGGGTTTAACTCAGCATGTAAATGTAAACCTCTAGGAAATAGAGGTTAATTCAATTTGTTACAATAACTAGGTCATGTACTATACTAGTAACTCTAGAATTGTCAGATTCTAATCTTTTATCTTCAGCCAACTCAGAGAACTTCCAGGGTCAAACTTTGTAATCTCTGGGTGCTTGTAAATGAAACCAGTGGAGATGATAGATGTGAAAGCCAGAGATAGTAGTGGTGGTATTCATGTATCAAATACAATTATTTTCAAATACTTTACAATTTTGTTAATATAAAGTTCTAATTCCTAATCATTCTGCCTCAGCTGCTTTGAAATTTGCCTTAGTGCAGTTGATGGAGAAAGGGTTTACTAAAAAGATTAGTGTTGTGCACCTATAAAAAAAGTACATCATAAAAATTGGAACATTTATTTTCGTATATAATCAATGCTAATTACAATTAGTGCTAATTTGAAGTGTGCTTCAACTGTTCACAAAGCAGACCCAATGGACTTTAAATTGGCAATGTCCATAATAAATTGAAGGTAACAAAGTGGTGTTTATTTAAATATGTTTCACAATAAATGATATTTCCTTAATTCGAATTTATTTCTAACTAAAAGACATGACTAGGATATTTACCATGTTTCCAAAATTATTTACTTTTCAGATGCATGAAAAACACTGTCAATCTCAGATAGTTGCTTTACTATGGAATGTCTCAGCAAGTGGTATGGTGGTTAGTATTTTTCTCTCCCTTCTCTCTCTCTCTCTCTCTCTCTCTCTTTATTTAGAGCCTTAAGTGTACTAAATGTATCTAATCTAAGAGTAGGAGAGAGAGGTGGAGTTACTACTATCCCTAAGTGACTTCCCATCTCCATTAGTTAAATGCTTAACAATACATTGTTGGCAGGATTTTCCAGTCTCTTACAAGGAAGAAAAACAAATTTTATAATAAACTACAATTATGATGTTTGATTCAGTGGGAAATGCTAGCCTGCTGAGGGATTTCCAGTTCTATCATCTCCCAGTAGTGGGAGGAAAAAATAGGTTTTGTACCACAGAGCCCACCACCCATATTTCTATACATTCTTCCTTTCCCTTTGACTTTCCTGATGAATTATCAACTTCCCACCTGGCGTGTTCTTGCTCTTCTGGACCAAGATGAGGGTGTAGTGGTGACTGTTGTTTCTGCTACCGATATTCGTATAATTGATGAGAATTTCAGGGTCAGACATGGTGTATTTATGATTTCACAAAGCATGGTTCCACTAGCCTAGATTTCCTCTCATTCCAGTCATGAAATAGGTTTTTTAAAAGAATTTTTTCATGTTTCTGTATTTCATCACTACTGCTACCATTTATTGAGTATTTATTTCATGCCAGAGACATGCCATAAACTCTCCATATTCGATCTCATTTAATTCCCACGCCCCTCGGCAATAGGTGTTGTTATGATTGATTCTCATGTGACACATGAGGATTCTGAAACCCAGAGAGGATCAGCAATTTGTCTGATTTGTTACGCGGCTGGGAAGAGAGGCAGCAGAGGCTCCAAGCCAAGTTTGTCTCCCGGTGGAGCCTGTACTTGTGAGCTCTATGCTGAAGGCCCCATCGCTCTATAAGCTGCCTCCTTTCGCCTTGGCATTTGGAATTAGGGCACTTTACATAGTTTTCCCTCCTTTTATTTCAAGGCCCAAGTTCAGTTACTGTCTTTCTTTTTGACCCTTAAAGAAAATAGCCGTTAATTATTCATTTAATACACATGTACTTAACATGGGCAGCGTAAGGAGTGCTTACTGTGTTAGGAAGTGGAGCTATGAAGATTGGTTTCTGTTAAGGTCTGCAAAACATTTGAGGTAGCTGATAAAATATATAGAATAAGAAAAGGATAAGAATAAGTCTCAGCAATCAGCCAGATAAAATGACTTCTCTCAAGGGGGCTGTCTGGAAGAGCCCCGTGTGACAGTCATGCATTCGTGTCCTTTTTTTGTCTACCTGCTCTGTTGCGCAGGACCTAATGAATACTCCTGGGGCATCTTGCATCTCAGACTTCCCTAGAGGACTCTGCCCTCACGCTGAGCCCTGGATCCGGGCCATCCTGATTCATGACCGCAATGACCAGCATCTCCTCAAGATTTCATAGTGTGCAGAGTATTTTCACATGGGTTGTCTTGTTTGTTCCCTACAACCCTGAGAAGTAGCGGTCATGTGGAAACTGAGTCATATAGAACAGCTTGCCCACATTCTGTGAAGCTCTTCCAAACCTCACCGCTTCCTTGAATTGTCTGCGGGACTTCATCCCTCCCTGACGCAGGGTTCTTCCTGTTTCAGTTCTTGTTGCAAAGGCTGTTGAGGACACCACCATTCCCCTTCACATCTCGGCATTTCTGTTTCGTGGCAGACCCGCCAGAAACCTACCACAGTGGTCTTTTGTGCCCTGTTACAATTTCTTTCATATTGTTGAACAGCAGCTAGAACAGCAACTTAAATCTGTCTTGTCATTTCTCACACTCCATGAATCCTACAGTGTAAGTTATTAATGACATAACTATAAGCATTGAAAGCCCCAAATACCTCACTAGCAATACCATTTCCTCGTTTATAGTATTCAGGTGATGGTGGACTTTGTAGAGCCTGAGGAAAACGCGGAAGGTGTGTTCTCCGTCAACTCAGATAGTTGGATACATTCGTTGTGTAAATATTCCTGGAACAGAGGAACTGTGTTATCTGTGCCACACAGAGGTGAAAACAAAAGTCTACCATAAGGTCTGTCTGCATTTCAGCCGAATGGGAAGTCATGGTCCTACAAGTTGTCACAAGTGCATGGCTGATTGTAACCTCTTCTTGAGCAATTTAAGCTGGCACAGGAAATCTGAGAGATGACTAAAGAGTGCGTCAGGGAGCAGAATTTTCTGAAATGTCTTTTAAACAAAAAGTGACAGGCAACATTTCTCTATGGATGTTAGAAAACATTCTAAGTGAAACAGGATCCTCAACAAATTTGTTTGACAAAAAGGGCATTTTAGGTTCCTTTGAGTTTTGTTAACATTTACCCTTTTAAGTAGAGTTGCCAGATTTAGCAAATAAAATGTACAGGACACCCAGTTAAATTTTAATTTCAGATAAACAATGAAAAAATGTGTATAAGTCTATTCCATGCAATGTTTGAGATATACTTACACTAAAAACTTACGTGTTATTTTTCTGAAATCTGTCTATAGCTGAGCATTCTGTATTTTATCTGGAAATCCCGTTTTTAAGAAAGCTGATTGATCCACAGGTCAGTTAAGAGTGTTAATTTTTAAATGTAAATGATGTGTATGAAAACCAGTTGGCCTAACCGTAGCTCTTCTGATAGAAACTCAATTTTAGGGGCACCTGGGTGGCTTAGTTGGTTAAGCATCTGACTCTTGGTTTTGTCTCACGTCATGATCTCACACTTCATGGGTTTAAGCCCTGCATTGGGCTCTATGTTGACAGCGTGGAGCCTGCTTGGGATTCTCTGTCTCTGTCTCTGTCTCTGTCTCTGTCTCTCTGTCTCTCTCTCTCTCCCCCTTCCCTGCTCATTCTCTCTCTCTCTCTTTCTCTCTCTGCCCCTCCTTCCCTCCCTCCCTCCCTTCCCTGCTCATTCATTCTCTCTCTCTCTCAAAATAAGTAAAAAAAAATCCGTATTTTTTAAAAAAGGAGACACAATTTTAATTAGCTAAAAAAGCCGCGGAGTTTAAAAACTGATCTATCTGAAGTCAGTGCAACTAAATTAGATTCAAAAAGGAGGTAAGGAATCCTAGAAATAGGAAAGTAGGATTTGTAGTTAATATGCAGTCAATATCGGGGCGCCTGGGTGGCTTAGTCGGTTGAGCGTCCGACTTNATTGGACATTTCTAGTCTCTGCCTGTCTTTTCAGTGGAAAAGTGGACATACAATAGGGCCATATCAGTGTGTTATGTACTATTTGACCATCTTGTCCTAGGAAAGAAGGTTGGACCCACGTTATAGCATTTTTCTTTGTTATAACCTGATGGACTCTTAAATCACCTTCCTTTGATAATCCACAATGATCCTGCCTTGTTAGATATATTATCTCTAAATCTCTATGTCATTCTCTACCCTGCTTTTACTTGTTAAGCTTCTCCCAAAATAGGAAGACTGTTATTCCTAATAGTGCGCTTTAATAGCAAAGATAGCCACAANCTTGGACATTTCTAGTCTCTGTCTTTTCAATGGAAAAGTGGACATACAATAGGGCCTTATCAGTGTGTTATGTACTATTTGACCATCTTGTCCTAGGAAAGAAGGTTGGACCCACGTTATAGCATTTTTCTTTGTTATAACCTGATGGACTCTTAAATCACCTTCCTTTGATAATCCACAATGATCCTGCCTTGTTAGATATATTATCTCTAAATCTCTATGTCATTCTCTACCCTGCTTTTACTTGTTAAGCTTCTCCCAAAATAGGAAGACTGTTATTCCTAATAGTGCGCTTTAATAGCAAAGATAGCCACAAATTAATAAGAGGAAGAAGTATTTACCTGGGGAATTGCAGGCCATTACTATTTCATCTAAGAAAATATGAAGCTTTTGGGTTCAAGCTCTCTTCTTTCAGGGCAGAGCCCACTTCCTCTGTCTTCCTCTATCTCTGCACCTTCTCTGGTTGCTCGTTCTCTCTCTCTCAAAAATAAATAAACATTAAAAAAATAAGGAAATATGCAGCTATAATGGTATTAGATAAGCTGGGGACAGAATGTGAGACAAAAGGCACTCTGTTTTAAGGAAAGTTCAAATTTAGATAGACCAAGTGAGAAAGAATCTTCTACCATCTCTTAAAACTAGAGGAGAAATAAAATTATCTTCATGTACACGCTAGCCCTAAAATTTCAAGAAGAATGAAATACATTTATGTATTGTGAGTTGATCATCTTTCAGTATACCATTAGTAGAGAACAACTTTCTGTATTTATCAACATTATCAATAATCAGTATAATATCTGTGCAGATATGTTCAATAATATAATAGTCATCATTTCACCCACTTTGGCTTATGCTTTTAGAGAATAACTACCACAAAGTGATTCACATTTATTCTGACTCTGTTTGACATTTTTTAGATGCCTTTAATCATTAGGCTTACTGATGATAGTTCTTATTTCCCAAAGGTATTACAATGAATGATACTTGATAAGAATTTGAGAGCATTATGGAGAAAATTATAAGTATTAGTCAGTGCTTGCCAATATCAACATTCATCCTAAAATGTTGCTGTCATACTGCAGACAAGTA
This sequence comes from Crocuta crocuta, assembly GCF_008692635.1. NCBI lineage: Eukaryota > Metazoa > Chordata > Mammalia > Carnivora > Hyaenidae > Crocuta > Crocuta crocuta. Next base: position 417,958 of record NW_027531995.1, read on the forward strand.
GCTGGAAGGATAAAAAATACACACATATATAAAGAAATTGTAGGTGGTCTTTGAAGGCAGTCTGTTACCCACCATGGTTTAAAACATGATACTATAATACATGGTACCACAGTTTATTATGGAACACACATAAGTTATTTGTTAATGAAAGATTTTTTCTAAATACTCCATCGCTCTTCGGCACAAAGTGGAAATGATTCATAATTCTGTTTTACAGACAACATATATCTTTAAAGGATGTGTTAGTTTGTGTAGATATTTAAAATATTTTTATTGTATAGTATCAGAAGTATAATAAGAGAACAGTTCTAATTATGTTTCATTTTATACGATTTGCTTTTTCCATCATGTAGATGTGAATACTATTCCAGTTTTGTTCTTAATGTTCTGAATGATCCGAAATGTGTTGCATTTTTTTGCTGGTAAGATATTTAGCAACCTCTGTACCATTTTTACTTTTTGCATGACTTAATTGACCATTTAATTTTCTGTTTTGAGGATGGAGGGAAGATTAATCCCCAGAGTTACTTTAATCAGAAGAGCATATTTATTGCTTTTGGGTTTTGAACTTCTGACTACTGATCGACATTAATCTTATTTTTGGGGTATTGGTTGGCATTCAGTGGCTCTTTGCCTGTCCCATTCACCTGTCTCTCCCTTTTTTTCATTTTGGCTTCACAGTGAATAAAAGCCAACATGTCCGGGCACCTGGGTGGCTCAGTCAGTTGGGTGTCTGACTCTTGATTTCTGCTCAGTCAGGGATCTCACCACTGTGAGACTGCGCCCTGTGTTGGGCTCAGAGTGGAGTGTGGAGCCTGCTTGGGATTCTCTCTTTTTCCTTCTCACTCACCCCCTCCCTTGCTCATTCTCTCTCTCTCCCCTGCCTCTTTCAAAATAAATAAATAAACTTAAAAACTTTTTTAGAAAAATAAAAACATGCCTAACTACTTTTCTTAAAATATACACCTTGACATTTGTGTTTAACAGATCCCTTGGAGAAAAGAATCTCTAAATGAGACTATCTTTGTTTTATGCATTGGAAATAATACTTGTGCTTGTCAACCTTTAAGAAATAGTACATTTAGGTATAATTAAATATAGTGTTTTTCCTAACAAATAAAACTGTGTGTAATGTTTAGCTTTTACCTATATTCTTAGACAGAAAAATGAGACATATGACCAAATGAGCAGTTAGTTCTGAACTTTAATTTTAAATAAAAAATGAATTTAAAAAATCATATTTTGTTTTATAAAACTCTGAATACACTTTACCTAGAATTTAGGGCCATTTGTAACCATAGAGGAATAATAATCAAACTCCCCAATAAGCTGAGTGTTTGGGGAAATGTGAATTAAACCAGCCACCTGGAGAATATCCAAATATTGCAAAACATACTTTGAAAATATCAAGCGGGCCTTAGGGTGGAATTCCGTAAATAATCAAAAATGCCAGATGTCTTTGATCATCAAATAATTTGTGGAAGTGTGCCAAGGTGTCCTAAGCTTTCCTCATCTGTGTGGTTTTTTTTTAAATAACCTATTTAATATAAAAATGAGTTCCAAAAATTTAAACTATTTTTGCCCAATCCAGTTTGTCTTTATGAACTCTGATTTTCCAGATCCTAAATTAATGAAGAATCTGATTTCACAATATTGAAAAGATCCTCCATTCTCTTCCCTAGTTAGATCAGCAAGTATGTATTATGTGCCTACTGTGAACAAGGTGCTCTGTTTCCAAGGGATGTAAAAGTACATAAATCCCCCTCTTTACCTCAAATTACTGGGAACTGTCCTAAAAAAAATAGTTTCACATAGTATGTGTTCTAGAGTTCTTTCTTTCTTTATTTTTTTTAATGTTTTATTTATTTCTAGGAGAGAGAGAGAGACAGCGTGAGCAGGGGAGGGTCAGAGAGAGAGGGATTCACAGACTGAAACAGGCTCCAGGCTCTGAGCTGGCAGTCAGCACAGAGCCCGACGCGGGGCTTGAACCCACGCACCGTGAGATCATGACCTAAGTGAAAGTCGGACGCTTAACCGACTAAGCCACCCAGGCGCCCCTGTTCTAGAGTTCTTTAAATGAATATCTAAGAATACTGTATTTTTAGCATATAATTCAAGAAATGTTATAGGAATTTTTACTCACTGTGACAGATTATAGAAGAATATAGGAAAAGTGTCACCTCTGACACTTCCCTTTGACAAAGTAATTTTATGATCTAGCTTCAGAAAGAAGAGAAAGTAACAGATAATGTAAGGATATGAGTAAGTGATAATCGTATTATCCTGAAGTTAAAAAGAAAATCAAGTTAAGAAATCAGTAGTCATTGCATTTATTTGGTACTTTATTTGAACTGGAAGAGTTTATTCCTTGTCTGCTATTCATTTCTCTAGGGAGCTTTTCTTTTCTTTTCTTTTCTTTTGTATTAATAAAGGCAAAGATTTGCCCCACTAATACTTACATACTCACAAGTTTCATTGTGGTTATGTGTGTATGCAGGAGGGTGGTTGAATTTATGTAGAAGTACTTTGTAATGAAAATCCTTAGTTCTGAATTAAAGTTGTCATACTATGTTTTAGAGTGCACTTAAATTCCATTGTTTGCTGCCAAATTTGGGAACTAGTTATATTTAATTATACAGTATTTAGTGAGCTGTGTCTGCATTTAAATTATAGAAATCTTTAGAGGAAAGACTTGTCTTAGCATTAAGCTTTCTTACTAATCTCCAAGTTTTCCCTCTATTCTTTACTTCCCTGGTAAGCTGTGTGCTGCACCACCATCAGCGCTGTTCCATCCCAAATAGGGAACTGCACGTGAGTCTCAGTAACTCTCTACTGTCTAGAAAACATTTCTTAGTAACGGCAAAAAACCTGTCTTACAGCATGGCCTCCTTTCCCGCCCCTACAAAAATTATTTTCATGAGGAGGCTCTGCATTTTCTGTGTGGTTGTCTGTTATATTTTCTACCAGAATGTTCCTTTCCCCCTTTTTTCTATTGGGTGAATTCCTTCTTGTCATGTGGGGTCCTGATTCAGCTATTAGCTCGTTAGTATTCTTTCCTTGGTCCCACTGTTAGAATTTTATTCCATGATCTGCATTCCCTTATTTATTATAGCATGTTGTGGATAGTTTAGCAGCCAGAGTGTAATCAGGGACAGTCACCACAATGGTTATTCAAATGTAAAGAATTGTCAACTAGGTATAAAGGTGTTACCAAGGAAACCTGACAAGGCGAGAGAACACTGAAGTATCAGGAAGGTTGCAGCTGTAGGGGAGAGTCAGGTTATTAAAACTTAGAAACTTAGAAACTAAAGACCTGAAACAGACTGAGGAGAGGGTCCTGCTCTTGCTGAGTTCAGAACAGTGTCCCTGTGTGCCTGGGATCCAGCAGCCAGCCAGCTGGTGCTGAGATGATAATGACTTATTAACTGAACGTGAGAGATAATTAAATATCTTCCTTGTGTTTGACTAGGAGCTTTTTGATACTGGAATTGTATCTCATTTATCTGTTATTCCCAAATCCCCCAATGTCTAAAATCTAAATCTTTTCATAACTCATTTCAGAGTAAAAGCTAATCTGTCCTGCTGATATAATATTCATACATGTTGCTGCAGAAATATTGATCCTGAATGGACATCTGTCTGGGAAGTTTAGTAAAACATGATGATTCACCCAACTTACTTTTTGAAACCTGGGAAAATACTGAATTACACAATGTATCTGGCCCCATGGTTCCAGATAAGAGATCTGGATCAGAAGGGCATATATAATGGCCTGTATATTATAGATAATGTCTTGTGTCGGTGTTAGTAAGGATTTAATGAAAAGAAGTAGATTGTTGGCTGACTTACTACTGTTACATTATTTTTCAAGCTGGTAATTTGGTCACAGATAGTTTTTTCACACATGAGAATTTCTAAAGAGGTAATAAATTTATGAGCTCCTTGTAGTTCCTGAGTGCATAGAATTATCATGGTTTATTAGAGCTTTGTAAATGAAGATGGAAGCCCTTTTGTTAGAGCTGTTGAGAAAGAAAACAGAAGATATTTCAAATTTCCGGTAGCTAAATGACCTTGTAGCAGGTTATAAGTCAGGAATTAATTTCCATATTGGTTTATAATAAAGGAAGTTGGGCTGGATGAAGGGGTATGTATTTCCTTCAAATTCTGAGAGTCAGATTCCACTAAAACTGTAAACATTTAGAAAGAAGAGTCATTTGGGGTTTCATTAGTCAAATCTTTTTAACTAAAATATTGGAAGTAAGCCTCTACATGTCCTTTGACAGGATTCAGATGGAGCGCCCCACTAGCTTTATTTCTGTCAGTATTACATACTGCTTTCAGTGCATTTTCCTCAAGCTAGTATACTTTTAATTTTCTCTGCTATGAGCAGGGACATGCCAATATGAAGATAAGAATTTGGCAGGTAATTGTGAATAAAAATACATTCTAAGCGTAGAGAGTATTTAAGAGAATTTGAATTGCTTGAATTCCTTTGAGAAGATTGACGACTGCTTGGTGAATGTAATACTTTTATAATTTGTATTAACATTCCTAGTGAATTAGAATCATTCTGGAGTTCATTCCAGTTAAAGAAATAAAAGAAGTATGATCATTTTTTAAAATGTTTTTGCTTTTGTGAATAATAAAGATTCACAATTTAAATCTTGGCGGGTTAGTTAAATTTCAAACTATCCTTAATAATGATGCTAAGGAATTCTTAATTTTTCCCTTCAGTCAACATTTATTGATTGTTTTCTGAAATATTTAAGTATGTTCTGCTGGGCAGAGGCTGCAGAAGATATAAGAGGTAGAAATTCTTGACCTGAAGTTACTTCAAACTGCTTTTGGGGAAGAAAATAAAAATGAACGAGAACTAAGTAATACTGATGAAGTAAATAATACTGGAAAAATAATAGTAGAAAAAAATTGTGTAAGAGCAATCACATTTATTGCCAGTGTCAGATATCAACAAAATTGCCAGATATTTTAGGAGGAGGGTCCCATTGTGGGCTGTGGTAAAGTCACATCATAACCAATGTTACCATTTCAAAAACAAAATGACTTTGTAGAACAAATTGTTTTTTCCTTTTGTCATATAACCCAAAGCCCTGTTGGTTTGGTTGAAAGAAATTCAGAAGAAATTCATCTTCTACCCAGTGCTTTAAGTATTTGTCTGCACGAGGTAAGCATTAATAGTTACTCAAAAGAAAATCCAAAGGAGTGTGGACCATCCAGCTACATCTTCTTCCTACCTTCATAGTGTGTGTGATATATTTATTTATATATACACGTGTGTGTGTGTGTGTGTGTGTGTATATAAACCTTCAGGCAATTGCCATTTTTGCTTTGCTTTTTTTCGTGTTCCCTCTTCTTTGCCTATTTGACTGTTTCTAGTAAGTAATTTCTTTCCCTGGGGAGTTTTCTGTTTCTTCCCACTCCTTTGGCTACTCTTAACCTGTACTCTGACACTAGCTCACACATGCTTCTGTCATTACACATCTACCACCAGTAATGGTGATGATTGATAGTGATGGTGATGATGGTGCTGGTGGTGCTAGTGGTGATGTCCTCATCTTTGTTCAGGCTGCTATAACCAATTACCATAGACTGGATGAATCAAATAACAAACATTTATTGCTCATAGTTCTAGAAGCTGGGGGTCTGAGATCAGCATGCCAGCATGGTTGGGTTCCTGATGAGAGCCCTCTTCTTGGTTTACAGACGGCTGTCTTGCCGTGTCTTCCATGGTGGAAAGAGAGTTCGTCAGCTCTTTGGCTTCTGCTTAGAAGGCACTAATTCTGGTCAAAAGACTGGTAGATGCTATTTTCCCCATTTTACAGATAAGGGAATTGGAGAAGTTTAGGTGTTCTCACTTGGTCTTCGAATAAGAGGTGAATTGATACTTAAATGTTATTTTTACTGTAGAACCATACCTTTTAACAATGACGCTATGTTATTTTTACTGTAGAATCATACCTGTGCTGCTTTCCTCATTAGACTGAGAGCCCCTTAAAAGCAAGAATTGTGTCTTTTGTTAATAATTGGCCAAGTGGATGCCTGAATGGGAAGATGAGCAAAGTGTGAATTATAAAAGGATTTAGCCTACATAGCCAAATATAACACATTCCTCTCAGGAGAAGAGCATCCAGCCATCACCCAGCAGATGACAAAAGTTCATTGTTTTATTATTGCCTGCCAGTACTCATGTCAGGCGGCAGATAATCATTAGGTGCTCAGCATAGCTGGTCACTGTTTTTTTTTTTAAATATTTTTATTTATTTCTAGGAGAGAGAGAGAGATAGCGTGAGCAGGGGAGGGTCAGAGAGAGAGGGAGACACAGACTCTGAAATAGGCTCCAGGCTCTGAGCTGGCAGTCAGCACAGAGGCCGATGCGGGGCTCGAACCCACGAACCGCGAGATCATGACCTAAGTGAAAGTCGGACGCTTGACTAAGCCACCCAGGCACCCCTGCTGGTCACTGTTATTGAAGGTACTGGAGAGAGTATTTTATTTTATTTTATTTTATTTTATTCTTTCAAGAATGTATTTTATTTATTCTTTATTAATTTATTTTTTTAATTTACATTCAAGTTAGTTAGTATATAGTATAGCACTGATTTCAGGAGTAGGTTCCTTAATGCCCCTTACCCATTTAGCCCATCCCCCTCCCACAGCCCCTCCAGGAACCTGCTGTTTGTTCTCCATATTTAAGGGTCTATTATGTTTTGTCCCCATCCCTGTTTTTAAATTATTTTTGCTTCCCTTCCCTTATGTTCATCTGTTCTGTATCTTCAAGTCTTCCTATGAGTGAAGTCATATGATATTTTACTTTCTCTGACTGACTAATTTCGCTTAGCATAATACCCTCTAGTTCTGTCCACGTAGTTGCAAATGGCAAGATTTCATTCTTTTTAATTGCCGAGTAATACTCCATTGTGTGTGTGTGTACACACACACACACATACAGATTTACCACATTTTCTTTATCCATTCATCCATCGAAGGACATTTGGGCTCTTCTGGTGGGAATGCAAACTGGTGCAGATACTCTGAAAAACAGTATGGAGCCTCCTCAAAAAATTAAAAATACGACACAGCAATTGCAGTACTAAGTGTTTATCCAAGGGATAGAAGTATGCTGTTTTGAAGGGGCACATGCTCCCAATGTTTATAGCAGCATTATCAACAATATCCAAAGTATGGAAAGAGCCCAAGAATACATTTAAATCTCAGGCACATTCACCATTCTGAAGGAGACACATTGTATAAGGGTGGGATTAGAGTTAGAAGTTGGGAAATCATCCTGATGGTATCTTTTATTATTATTATTATTATCACATTATATTATTCCTCTGTATTGTTTTTAACTGTTTCACTGGACACTTTCACGTTAGGTCATTAGAAAAGTGAACCTCTGGTGTACCACTTGGAGAATAACCCAGAGATCGAGATTCTGTGTCTATCAGAGGGCAGGAAGGATCTTGGGACCGTCGGTTCAACCAGAGTGTCATTGCCCACGACGTTCAGGGCACTGTGGGAGGTACTTGGGGATGCATGGATGAGTAGGACACTGTAGGAAGGGGAGTCTCCTTCAGGGCATTGTGGGGATTTCTGAAAGTTTCTGTCAGGGAAGGCATGTTTTCCTTTAGGTTGCGTTATAGGCTTCTCCTTGCTTAAGATGAAGGTAATAATCATAGCAATAATTTGTATTTGTAACATGTCTGGAATGGCACTTTATGTGAATTATTTAAAAAACATTTCACAGTAAACTTATGGGATAGATATTCTCACCTTATTATGTAGGTGAGGAAACTGAGGCTTAGAGAGGTTAATAACTTGCCCCTATTCACATACCTGAAGGGATGGAGCTGAAATTCATACTTGAAGCCAGTGCTCTTAACCTCTCTGCTCTCCTGCCTTCCTATGTAACCCAAGCAACCTGGGAAAGAAAAAAACTGTCAGGGTCATTACAGGGTCATCTGATGTCATTTGATCTTTTCAAGGACTCAGTAAAGGATACAGACCCCCTTCCCATTTTACGGTTGAAGAAACTGACCCAGAGGCTTCTAAGACTAAACCACTCTTCTCACTCTTCTCAAACTGTGTTTGAATAAAAAACAGTCCAGTTCTCCTTGTCTGACTCCCCAATAGCAATTAAACAAACAGGAATAACATATCATGCGAGAACGGAGATCTAGAGTTTATTATATTTTCCTTCAGTTCATTTTTCCTTTCCCTTATTGTGTGGACATGGACGATGTTCTTGGCTCTGTATAAACATAATTACGCATCTGCTTAGAGATGACATGAAGTGCAGTGATTCATGAGCTGAGACTAGATGTAGTTGCACTGTCGTCTAAGTCCTTCCATATCTTTCATCAAAAATGCTGATAATTAAGCTGCTGGTGGCAGTGGACAACCAGAGTTGTGATAAGTGTCTGCTGTAGTTTTCCACAGCAGAAATGTGGCAGGGATTTAAGAGTTTCTAAGGTTTTCAAGTGGTGGCCTTTGAAGGCGTATTTTGTACATCTATCCTTCTCTGGGGAGTTTTCTTCTTTCCCTTAGATACTGGAGGCAAGTCAAAGCTATCAGTTCTAGAAGAGTTGTCAGGAAACCTGTCCCTGCCTGTTTTCTGCCAGTAATACTGCTTCGCAGCAGGCCCCAGGACATTACCATGTCATTTACACTTTTTTTCCCTTTGTAGCCCTCTGGTTATCACCCAGTGAGAATTCAAAAGACTTTAGTTTCTCTCTCAGTATATTTTCCATTCCTTTAAGACTTACTGAAGTACCTCCTCTGGGAATAGCTCCCTGGCTGACTCCTTCCCATACCCTCTCTCCTGCCTATTCAGAATGCCTCTGTTGCTGTGGCCAACCATTCAGGAAAGGTGCACTCCCTCCATGGCCTTTCTTGCCAGGCTCTCCATAATAGGCTGTTTGAATGTTTTGTTTGGTATCGTGGCAGTATCCGGTTTGATTCCAGGAATAGGAATCTTTTTTTTTTAAGTTGCATATTTATTTTTTCCTGGTTATAAATTTAATGTTCATTGTGTAAGATTTTTAAAAGAAAAAGTATGTGAAATCACCCATGAATCCACTACCTGTAGATAATCAGAGTTAATATCTTGGGCCATTTGCTTTTACTCTCAGGTGTGAGAGGCAGTGAGTGCTTATTCTGGGCATCTGATGTTTATTGTTTTGGACATCTGGGTAGCGCCATGACACTCCCTTAAATCTTTTTTTTTTTTTTTTTTTTTTTTTTTCAACTTATAAGTCCTTTGTCAGAAGCCCCATTTTGGATGCCTGGGATTGTATCGCATGGTGACAGCAGTGGCTCTTCCTTAGCAATTCCATGAACAGTGTTTGTTTGATCTTAGGACAGTTTACGTGATAACTTTCAGGGAAAACAGTATCATGACACAGAAGTATGGAGACGTTACTTTTCGAGTGTACCCGGGAGATTATCTAGTCCAGTGGCTCCAAATCCTACTGTGCATGAGCGTATCTGGGGAACTTGTTCAACTGTTATTGTCCTGGGCCAGTTAAAATAGTCTCAGGGCAAGAGCCTGGGAATAATAAGCCCCCTAGGAGGTTTCTCTAGGCAGCCCAGCACCATTGAGTAGACTAGAATTTGAGAGTCCGTTCATTGATCTTATTCATCAAATATCTGTTAGAGATTACTGGGAACCCTGCATGCACTCTGCTAGGCTTTGGGAATAACGTGGCATCCAGGGTAGACGTAGTATTCTCCCTTAAAGGGTTTATGTTTTACCAGGGAAGACAGTGAAATACCAAGTAAGCGACAATAATCATTACATCATAGGAAGGCACTGAGAGAGAATACTTTTAGATACAGTGGTCAGGGGTTTCCTCTCAGAGAAAGACACAAAGTCTAAGGACTTGGAAGCTGAGAACGAGCCACCTGTACAGAGTGTGGGAAATGGTCCCTAGGCTGAGGCATGCCACACACAGACCCCGATGTGAGCAAAAGCTCAGCATGTTTTAGGAATTGAACAGCAGTATACTCAGGGAGAGAAGGGAGAGTGCAGAGATGGGTTCAAGGTTGTTTTCACTAGGTCCCCAAGTACCCATGCTGTTAACTGGTAGAACCTACTTTGTGGTTGCACGTCCAATCAGTGCTTTCTATGCTGCTGTATTAGTCAGCCTTGCCTGCCATAGCACAATATTACAGATGGGGGGCTTAGATGACAAATTTATTGTCTCACATTTCTGAAGGCTGGAAATCCAGGGTCGAGGTTTCAGTGGGGTTGGTGCTTCCTGGTTTCTTGTTGCACATGACCACCTTCTTGCTGTGTCCTCACAAGGTCTTACCTGTACTTGTGCATCCTTGGTATCCCTGTATGTTTTAAATTTTCTTTTCTCAGGATACCCTAATCACTTTATTTTTAACTTAGTCACTTCTTTAAAAGCCCTATCTTCAAATACAGTCACCCTACAAGACACTAGAGATTAGACCTTCAGCATAAGAATTTGGGGCAGGGCACAGTCAACTCCTAAGAGCCACCTTCATGTAGTTGACAGAATGCCCCATTTGTCATAGGAGCCAGTCTAACAAAGCAAAGCATCTGTTTGTCACCTGGTATGAGGGCCAAGAGGGAATTCTATATTATCACAGTAAATTAAATAATTAATTCAGTTTTTTAAATTGAAATAAATTAATACAGGTGGAGGGGTGGGAAGTGGTGTGGAACTGGCTTAAGAGATTTTTTTGCTCCATTGGTTGGGACTTTTGCAGTTTTAAATTAACCTTTCCTTCCAGGGAATTCTGAATCTATTAGGGCTTTTTGTTTTCTTTTAAGTTTATTTCTTTATTTTAAAAGTGATAGAACAGGGCAGGGAAAGAGAGAGAGGGAGAGAGAGAATCCCAACTAGGCTCTGCATTGTGAGCATGGAGCCTGATGTGGGGCTTGAACTCAAGAACCATGATATCATGACCTGAGGTGAAGTTGGACGCTTAACTGCCTGAGCCACCCAGGTGCCCCAAGGGTTTTTTGATGCAGATAATAGAATTCACCCTAGCTGGCTTAAGTGGGATTTATTATGTGATATTAGCTGTTTTAGAGACCGTTGGAAAGGATGAAGAAGCATGCTCTAGGCTAAATTTCCATGAATATTCTCTAAAACTACCCCCTTGGGACTAGGCTGACAAGAGAATGTCACCAGCTACAGAGCCACATTGCCTCTGCTGTGACCCACACAGCACCCACACCTCTGTATCACCTGTGCCAGCAAAATGGGTGTACTGGGCTCATCCTGGTTCTTCATATAGTTCACCTCTAAATCAAAGCTCACAGCTGAGTAGTAGAGCCCAGTCTCATGGCTGCACTCAAGCTGTAAGGGATGATTCCCCAGTACAGGGAGGTGCCAAAGACGGCCTCCTCCTCTTAAAAAAGACAAGAAAGAACAATATTTTGGGTGCCCACAAATGAAAAAATGGCAGATATTCTCTAAATCCACTTTTTTCCAAGATAGGCTGACATTAGTCATCTCCCTATCATACCATGGCAAAACCAAAACACATGAGCAGGGACTGTGTTCATTGTTACCTCTTTGAGAGGGTGTGAGTGAGATACAAAGAATATCAAGTAGGAGATAAAGCATGGAGAGATCTTAAGAGCCCTATCAGTAAATGCCCTTCATTTTCACAGTTGCGTTATGTGAGATAAAGGGATGGCAGAAGCTTGTGAAAGAAAGGCTTGTGTGTAGCAAATACAGACCTGGCATTTGACAGCCTTGGGGTTTCTGTCTTGAGGCTCTTCTTTAACCGGTTTGGTCACAGTGGAAGGTATTGTAGATGTGTTCACCTCTGTGATTTATTTTAAAATGGGGGAATTCTCTTTGCTCTGTATCTTTTGGGTGGACTCTACTAGTTTTCTGCATGTAACCTTTTCTATCTTTGGATGAGGGTGGGAAGTCCAGTGCGTGCAGGTGACACAGCCACACTGGAATGTACGCAGGAGGTAAAGGCAGGCAGAGCTATTGTCTTGTCAGGAATCTCACAGCTAAAATCACAGAATTGTATTTCAATGTATGCACGCATTTGCAAATAGAATTGTTTAACGTCAACCCTCAAGCATCACTCATGGTATCACCGTTTTTTGGTGCTGAAGATAAAGCTAGGATGAAGATATATTAGCACTTCTTGGTGGTCATTACAATACATTCATTAAGAAGTGCTGTATAAAGTGCTAACTAAATCTACACACATTGACAACTACCTTCGCTTTGGGATCAAATGTAAGATTTAAGAATGAGCCTTGTTTTTACTGGAGGCAGAAGAGCTCCTTCAGAATGTCTTGTGTATGTTTATGGTTCTTTTACCGACTTCAGTGACTTCCTTTTATGTGCTTCTCTTGTTTTGAAACTAACGTGGTTTATGCAAAGTGAATTTCAAGGGCAGGAAAAATGGATTTCATTGTGCTTTTCTTTGAATTTGTGTATGTTTAAAACTTCTAAATATATGGTGGTCATAATTATCAATATTATTAGGGCAGAATACATATTAGGAATGTCTTATGGTCAGTAAATATTTGTTAGGTGAGTGAGTGAGTAAAGGAATGAACGATTAAAAAAAAAAACCCAACCAAAAACATATCTTGGAGCCAGATCTGGATTCAAGTGTCTGCTTTGCTACCTACTAGCTGTATTATCATGGTCTCTCTAATCCTCAGCTTCCTCATTTTTACACTCTATAATTTTAGATATTGCATATGCCCGTTTTAAAGATTAAGTAAGATTATGTTTGTAAAAAATGTAAATGATGCTAGTCTGGCCTCAATCTACATTTGTATCATTACTTTATTCCCTTCTGGGAGGTTCCCAGTGAAAATTAACATAACAAAGACACTGGGAAGTTCTCCAACAAAAGAACCTGTTGACATTTTGAAAATTATGTACACCATTTTTCTGTGTGTGAGTGGAACAGTATTAACATGTTTCTAGAATATTTTCCACCAAATAAAATTTGGGAAAAGCTACTGTGTGAATCAAAGTCACATTCATAATTCTTGGAAAACTTTGGTGTATTTCTTTTTAAGACTTTTAAAAGTGGCCAAAGAGAGGGGCGCCCTGGGTGGCTCAGTTGGTTAAGCGTCGACTTAGGCTCAGGTCATGATCTCACAGTTCATGGATTTGAGCCCTGCGTTGGGCTCTGTGCTGACAGCTTAGNAGGGAGCTGAGTGTCTCAGTTGAGCATCTGACTCTTGATTTCAACTCAGGTTATGATCGCAGAGTCATGAGTTCGAGCACCCTGTCGGGCTCCACACTGAGCATGGAGCCTGCCTAAGATTCTCTTTTTCTCTCTGCCCTTCTTCCCCACTCACACGCTTTCCCTCTTCCTTGAAAATAAAATAAAATAAAATAGTAAAGTAAAAAATAAAATAAAAAGAATTTGCTGGGTGCTGAACCTTGCTTGGAGTCAAGTGGAAGGATGGGGGTAATAGCAAGCAGGTGACAGGAAGGCTAGTATGTAGCAGGCCCAGAGCTCAGCTCTCCTGAAGGAGGACCTTGTTTGATTTTTACTCCTGGGCATCTGTCTTGAGCTACCTCATGAACCAAAGCCTGGCACTCAGGGACCGCCTTTTCCATTGTGGCTTTTACTTTCTTAGTGACTGTGAAGGTCTGTGGTTTAATTCTGCAACTGCCTGATGGTGTGACTACCTCTGCAGTCCTCAAGGGCATTGAGCAAGCCAGCCAGGGCAGGATGCAGCTGTTTTCCAAAGGGTGCATGGCGGTCCCTTCCGTCCATGAGGCTGTAGCCTCAAATCTGTCTCAGGTGGTCATTACTGGAAATGCTGATTTACACATGCGTGATCATCATCACTTTGTGGGAAAGACACCCGAAGATGGTAGGGAGAGGTATGGGGAGGGAGAAGTGAGTAGTTTTCAACTCCATCCTTTCCCTTTTATATTGGAGAGTATTCATTTGTGTGAAATAAAGGAATGCAGAAAGAGAAAACGTGGTAGAGTAGTACATGAGGGATCATTCACAGTTATTTCAATGCATCTTAACCTGATAAACTCAAGCCATTCTTTTCCTGCCAGATTTTGCTTTTGACTTTTAAATGGCTCAAAAATCAAGGATGAAAGCTCATCCATTCTTTTTCTTGGTAGCTCCTCCTTGAAGGAGTTGGAAATAAAATCGATTCTCCCTTGAAGGTGGCAATCCTTGTAGCCACCACCTTGGATATGATATTACTTCTTTCCATTATATCAAAGAAATTTCCTAAGGTTTCTCTTAATAATTTCTTTAACATTTTCTCTTGGCTCTTAAATATATTCTCTTCTTATTCAGAGTTGGTATAGACTCTGACAGTGGTAGTAATGAGTGCTTATATCTGTACAGCATAGTGTGAGGGAGGCGAGTAAATGCCAGTATCTGAAAAGGAAGATTTCTCAAAGTTTTAGACACAGCCATTGGAAAGTTTCCATATTTCCACTTCTAGAGCTTGTTATCTGCTTCCATGTCCCATGGCTTTCATTTTATTTTCTTTTGATGTGTCCATGTTTATGTTAATTTTTATATCAATCAAAAAAATTATTACTTTAGTCAACCATCCCTATTAAATTTAGTGGAGAGACTTCTTTGAAGAGATAGGGTTGGTTAGTCAGGGATGTATATCTAAAATTCTCTTTGATTATATTCTATCCAGTGTTGGTAAAATAATTGTAAGTCATTTTTGCCGTTAAATGAAAATGAAGGAGGATATAGAATGATGATGATCATGCTACCTCAGTTTGATAGGTGAAAGGGAGTAAGTTCTTAAGTTCTGTCATGATAATTTTATATTCACTTAATTGAAAAAATTCTGAAATGCTGCAGCATAATTTTATGGATAGGAAAAGATTACATGTATTTAAGAACATTATTGTGATTTCTGCCTCTGAATGTCCTGAGAGGTTGAAACAACAGTATTCTTCTGACTCTCCTCAAACAGAGGCCAGATAGCCACAGAAAGCTCTGATCTCCTTACAGTAGAGCTTAACCTTTTGCCCAAATCAGCTTTTCCCTCAGTTTTGATCTATGACTTCTGGAAGTTTTCTTCCCCCCCCTCCCTCTCTGAACTGTAGCTCCCTGTCTTTACTTATTAAGAGGACAATGTGATCCTTGCAAATGTGGGAAGAGGAAGCGGAAGTAGGCTTTGACCTCTCTCAGTGTAGAGGCTCTGTTTTCTTTCCTCTCCTCTCCCTTTCTTTTGTCCAGCTTACTTCATTGTCTTCTTGCTCATTATCTGACCATGTCCTCTGTAAGACAGCAAACAAAACTGTAATCAAGGCTCTTGCCTGACTGAGCTCTGAGAATTGGTTACATGAAGCCTTTACTCAAGGGACTCAATATTTAATGTGTTCATGATTGGGTTAATGAAACAGGGAGCAGGTGACAAATTTAGTTTATGGAAGCCCCATGCATGATAGTAGGCATTTGAAAGGGCATTAAAGACATAGCAGAGATTCTAATCAAGTAGGGTGGCTTAGATGAAAGGTCACCAATGAAGTGTAATGTGAATTATGCTTGGGTAGCTCATATTATGAAAATAATTTAGGGGTATTATATTATGTCATCACTTCTCACTGCTTTGGAACCTTCATGAAATAGAAAAGGCAGTACTTGCTATTTCTTATAACAGAGGTTTTGATGATTTATATAAAAAAAAGACCTGGACTGCATATTATAAAAATGCATTTACCGTGGTGGGAATGAAGATAGAAGAATATCAACAGGGGTGTGGGGGCAGAGATAAGATGCCATTATTGGTACTGGAATTTTTTCTCCACAAGTACCTTTTCCAAATATTTTACAGATATTCCTATTCTGTGGAGTTCATACAGTGGCTTCTCTACTAGTAAAATTCCATTGGTAGAAAATGAATCTGAAATCCCAAGATAAGTATTTTTATTCTTTTTAAGCATAATATAAAGCACTTATAAAAATATTCTAATAGGAAGAGCTAAAAATAAACTTTACCATTTAATATTTATTAATACTATATAGCCCCTTTAGTCATATATTATAGTATTTTATTGAGAACGGTATGTTTAAATATGGCTATTGTTTTTAACCTTATCTTACTTCTTTGTGATATAGCTATTTGAGGATTGATTTCTAAGTATTTTAATATCCCTGGCCTCATTGTTTTTATTTTAATTTATAGACAGTATTGCACCCATTTTAAAGTATGCACTTTGATGAGTTTTGGACTAAGTATTTTGTGATATTTGATTTTAATAGGTGATCTCGAATATTATAAAGTATAGTTAGATCATGATTCATTATTAAAAATAATTGGTATAAAATACTTACTTCAAATAGTTTTCTTCATTATTTCAGCCTTGTGTTCAATGATTCGTTTAGCACTCTTATTTTTCAGATCCGGTTAGATCTTTGATTTTTACCTGGAACATATGGTTGATTAAATCCAGGAAAGTGTCAGTTTTGCCATTTTTTGTTTGTGTGCATGTGTTCATTATTAGCATTATCCTTAATTTGGGTTTTCATCTCAAGAATCTTTTTACGCATTTGGCAATTTGTAAACGAATTCACTTATGCTGCTATAATCTTGTTTGTAAATCCACTTAGCCAGGCCCAGGTGCTTTGCTGTCTTTCACAACATGCTAAAAGTAAAGAACTGCATGGGCCCTTCCCCCTGGGGGGAGTCCCCTCCTCCTCTCTGGATGCCTTACAGTTCCAGGACCATATGACTTACTGCACCTGGAGGAGTTTGGACTATCCACTTGTATTATTGTGGACAATACACTTGAACTTAATTCTATTTTTAAGTACAAAAATTACATACACATATTTTGTATACACACACAGAAATTCTAACCTGTTCTGTGCCTCAGTGGCTCATCTTGTAGACCTAACTCTATCAATGGTTGTCAATTTGTTTACCATAAAGCCACGTAACTCTTTTTGAAGATAACTTATTACCGAGAGGCCAATTATGTAAAACTAAGTAAAGCTGCTGCTGTTGGAGCAGTGTTGAGGAGCAGTGTTGAAGGCGCTCATGCGCCTTCTTCCTTTCCCACCTGCCGCCCGCCTGCCTCCCCAGCCAAAGCTAGCAGGACACACTTGGCTTCAAGAAAGGAGGGAAAACATTTTCTCATATCTCACCTTCACATCTCATTGTGCTGCTCCTTTGCTCTCTCTTGGTTTTTAGCTTATGGACACTGGCATTCTTGTCAACAACTATTTCCCTCTTTGCCTTGCTTTCGGAAGAGCTTAGGGCCAGTTCCATCTTTTGTACTAAACGTACGGTGTTGAGTTCCATCTGTTCCATCTTTTGCAATATATGGAAATGCACAGAATACATTTGGGACATCAGGCCCACTCCTGGCTTTCTCTTCCTTTCATCCTTTTATATGCTTTTGCTTCATATTTCTTTACTATTTTTTTAATATTAAACAAATTTATTTTAACTTCCCTTAATATATATAGCTTAAATTACTTTAACATTTTTGGAATAAGTTCAAGGGCTTTGACAATGTTGCCTATTTTATTGTTGTTCAAAAATTAGCCGTAATATTTTTGGGAGAGAAGTCCTAAATAAATTTAAAAGGAGCAAATTCAAAATGTAGTGAATGACATATATAAGGGATTTTGGGAGCAGAGGCATGTAAATCCAATGTTATATGAAAATCTTTTTTCTACCCACAAGAACTGGAATATATAGTTGTATTTTATTATTTTGTAGAATTTTTTGGTCAGTGATTCCCAGTTGAGAGGCTGATTGACAAAAGAGGACCATCTGGGCTCTCTGGTTTTAAACTTGGAGGTCAGTTTATAAATATGTGACTTCTGTGTTGTTTTTGGTAACAAGGTCAGGATTTTAATGCTCAGGTTACCAAATGGAGATTCTTTTCTCTGGAAATTGGGGTCAGTTGTAAGAATACATGGAGACTTATGAAGGTATATAATGATAGATCTCATCATTTTTGAATTGGAAAGCAGTGTTAAAGAAGTTCTATCTAGGGAATTTATGGTTTAGCAATCCCAGACCTAAATGCTGAGTGTGTCATAATTTTGTGACCCTGTTCAGAAATTGAGGTATTCATTTTCTGAACCTCACTGTTCTGAATACGTTAATTTGTTCATTACTCCATGCTTTCTTCAGAGGAGTGCTTCCTACGAAGAGCCTTGAGACTTCACATTGAGGATGCTAGAGAAGCTCAAATGATGACTCCCTGAACATGTGTTGTTCACCTCTCCAGCAACCAGGGCCAGTCCCATTTTTATATGCAATTTGCACTTCTCTACCTCTTCTCTAGGTGTTTGTGTCAGGTTCCAGCCCAAATGATTGATTCTTGTGAGGATTACAATATGGCCGACAATGCCTTTACCTTGTTCCTTCCTCCCACAGGTTCTGATAGACGTGATTGGTTTAGCAAGATTTAGTAATTGCATGCATACCATTGAGTGGGAAAGCAAAGAAAATTCTAAATAAACTGTCAAAACAAATTTGCATTCTGTGTAGCATAAATTGAGTATTGGTGAGTGTTTACAGAGAGCCCTTTATTATTATGATGTTGGTGACACTGTATTTAAGCTGGGTGATACTTTGGGTTGTACTAGTTAGTGGTACTTTCCTCCCTGAGACTTGGACTTTTGAAAAGTAGGGATTAGAGTGGGGATGAAATGAGTGGAATCACTTCTTTTTTCTTAAAGAAAAATCTTTTTAAAGATGAGCACATGGAGTAAATCATAAAAATGAGATGAAAAAGGGTGTTTTTACTTGCTTGTGTATAGTCTTGTGATATAGCCTGCAGCAATGAGGTCTGGCTGTAGCACCTTGCTTGTCCTTCCCTTGAACTTCAAACCCTTGAACTTGATCTGAGAAGTGGGATATAAATAGCACCCTGGGGTCTTGCATGTGGCCAAATATTGTACTATAATTAGTAAGGTTTATGGCCTGCCTTTGCCATTCCGGAATGATGGCTGGTCAGTAAGAATCAGTGCTTTTATTAGCTCTAGGCCTTGAATGGTTAAGAGAATTGAATCTCATTATATAGGAGTCATTTAAAATAACAATAATTGAAATGAATAAACACCAGGTAGGGGGAACTGTAGCATTTAACTGTCCTTTCATTTCGCTTTTTAACTCCTGTCTGTTTGGTGAGCTAGAGAGCAGAACAAGGAATTGGAATCATATGGGTATGTTCTGTCAACTGATTCTAAAATGGACAGACTGTATATGTTGTATAAATTACGCAAGTTGTATTGGGCCTTAGTTTGTGAAACTATAAAATAAAATTGATGAAGGGAAGGATGAAGGGCTTAATGATATTGAAGGTGAGTGTGAAATCATTGCAGACATATCAAAGGGGAGTGATGAAAGAGGGTGGGTGTATAAGCCCAGCTGCTTCTGTGAGGAGACAACAACCATTATTACTAGTGGGTGAGTGGGAAGCAGTGAAGCTTTTTGTATAACAGTTTGGGGCTGGGTCTAGGGCATGTGCAGAGATACACATGGTAAATTGGTATGTTGGAAACAGGTCTGGTGATCCATCACTGAAATAAGATAGCCTTATAATGGATTTCAAAGAAATCTAGCATGGGAATCTGTAATACATTATATGCCCCAAAAGGGAAAAGGAATGGAAGATAAGAATGTTGAAAGTTCAGAATTCTTCTGAATACAACATGTATTTATAGAACTTTCTTTAAGAGGAATATTAGGGTTTGGATATTAAAAGAGAGCTTAAGAATGTATATTTACATATATGTACTTCTGTATAATTATGTCTCTATATACATACTTATGAATATAGAGCCATAAATATACATATAGATATATAGGGGGTCTGTCCAGCTAGACCTTTTTTTATGTTTTAACTAAAAATAACCCTTCTGCAAAATAAATTACAATAGTCTTGGGAAGATCTAAGAGTATTATTTTTGGTCTTTTTATTTATATTTTATTTTATTTTATTTTATTTTAATTTTATTTTATTATTTTATTTTTATTATTGAAATAGAAACAGAGCATGAGCGGTGGAGGGTCAGAGAGAGAGGGAGACACAGAATCCGAAGCAGGCTTCCGACGCTGAGCTGTCAGCACAGAGCCCGATGCGGGGCTCAAACTCATGAACTGTGAGATTGTGACCTGAGCCGATGTCGGCTGCTTATCCGACTGAGCCACCCAGGCGCCCCATATTTTTGGTCTTTTTAAAAATGCTTGAATATTTTTCCTAGCAGTATCAAATCATCTTATAAAATAACCTATTGTTTGAACAACCCCTGCAGTTCTTTCCTTCATGCTCTCAAGTTTTTATTGAAAAAACATTTGCAGCCAGGTGCAAATTAATTTTTATTTTACTGTTAGAAAAATGTCATGCTTTTGTCTGATCTTTCTCTGACCTATTAATGGCTTCTCTAAAAATGATTGCAGTCATTTTTGGATATCTTATATCAGAAATTAGCATCAAAAAGTATGGAGCCTCTGTATTTTCCTAACTTCCTCTTCACTCTTCCTGGTTTCTCTTAATAAAAGAAGTCATTTAAAAAGAATTTCTAATTTAGTGTCATTGATACTTTTCCATCATGAAAATATCATGTGTATGCAGAAACTTCAAGGTTTCTCTTATCTGGTGCCATTAAATTTACCTAACATGATATGAGTAAATCCTGCTTCTGAAGGGTCCTATCTCATCCTCTGTGAGAGTTTTTAACTTTCCACCCTGAAGGTGATGAGGAATTCCAGATCCGTTTATGAAACCTTTCCTCAACTCCCACCCACTCTGCTTGTGCTATTCCTTTGCCTTCCCTTCCTAAACCTCAAAAAACACCTTGTTTTTTACTGTACACTAATTGTTCTGTGTGTCAGCATAGTAATGTATAGTACAGTAATATTATCCAGCACACACACACACACACACACAGCCCTAATACTAACTTTTTAAATTTAATTTTTTATTTTTTAAAGTTTATTTATTTTGAGACAGAGAGAGGGAGAGAATGCATGTGTCAACAGGGAAGGGCCAGAGAGAGAGGGAGAGAGAATCCTAAACAGGTTTTGCACTTGCAACATGGAGCTTGACACCCTACACAGGGTTCGAACCCACAGACCATTAGATCATGACCTGAGCCAAAACCAAGAGTTGGATGCTTAACTGACTGAACCACCCAGGTACCCTCCTGTAATACTATCTTTTTTTAAAACTGTGGTTAGTGGCCATATTTTGCTCCTAGAATTTCCCCAGTAGTCCATCTTGGCACAGGATGGATTTTTACAATTCATTAATTCATCAGTACAATGCCATACTCGGAAATTACTAAATTTGAAATACTGAGTTAAAAATAAGCCCATAGATGTTCTGCTTCAGAATTTGGATTTTAGTAATAATTGGCAATCTGAATTTGTCTTGAGAACCTGAAATCTTAACAGATTTTTAAATCAGTGAAAAATCAGAATTGAGATTAGCAGTTTCTTTATTGTGAAAGAAGTATGCACTTGAAGCTGGTGCTTTCTTTTTTCTTTTCTTTTCTTTTCTTTTCTTTCTTTCTTTCTTTCTTTCTTTTTCTTTTGTTCTTTCGTTCTTTTGTTCTTTCATTTATTCTTTTGTTATTTATTTCTTTCTAAACACTTGGCTTTGTTTAAAAAGTATCATCAGAACTATTTTTATAAGTCACTCATATCAATGACTACCTTTAATTCTCTATATAAATAGTTATTTAATAATATGGAAGGTCAGGTGGAGTCTAATACCCAAAAGTATTTGTTTCTAGACTAGTGTAATGTTACAGTGCAGAGGTTAGGAGCACTGATTCTCCCATGCAACCCAAACTCCACTTTAACTTTTCTGATTTCCCCAAAACTTAACTAATAGCCTACTTTTGGCCTTACCAATAACATAGTCAATAAACACATATTTTGTATGTTATATGTATGATATACTGCATTCTTACTATAAACTAGAGAAAAGTTGTTATTAAGAATATCATAAAGAAGAGAAAATACACTTAGAGTGATGTACTGTATTTATGGGGAAAAAGTCAGTTTGTAAGTGAACCCACAGAGTTCAAATTGTGTTATTAAAGGGTCAACTGTATGACATCTGTGGCTTACACAGAATACTAAAAGGCTTTTGGGAAAGTAAACACCAAGTTTAGAATGGTTCTGATTTATGTACAGTTCATATAAAGTCAAGGAATAGACAGAGTGACCTTAGCATTGATTGGTAATAGAACTTCCATCATAGTCTACATTCCTTTTGTCTCAGTTGGATGCCTCCCTTAAAATTTAAACCAAATCAAGGCTGGTCCAAAGATGACCAGTATTCTGAAGACTTAGGAGAGGCCTCTTTAAATGCTGGAGGGAAATGCCAGATGATACTTACGAAGGTAACTCTGTCATTTTAGAAGTAATGCTGAAACAAACACAGTGACCAGTAAAAGGAGACGAAAATAACGATGTTTGAGTTATTCCTCTTTATCAGACATTATGCTCAGTGTTGAGGAAAAATCCTCTTACATCCTTCAAATAAACAGTTTTAAGAATGATTATAATATAGATGAAGATATGAAGCTCTAAGTGGTTTCATCCCTTGCCCTGGATCACAAAATTAGTGGTTAGGCTAATGTTGAGATTTAGGTCTGTAGTTCTCTAAACACACTCTTTCCAGCAAATCTGGCTTGATCTCACTGTAATTAATTTTGCAGCTCTGTTTTTAGGTAGGTAAATATTTAGAGTTGTTATATTCTCTGACTGAATTGACTCATCTTATGAAATGACCTAATCCATGCTAATCTTTTGTGCTTTGAAATCTACTTTGATACTAATATAGATACTCCAGCTTACTTTTGGTTAATCTTTGTTAAATTTGTGCCTTTATATGTGAATTGGTTTTCACCAATTGGTAGCAGCATATAATTAGGTCTTGAGGTTTTTTTTAATTTGTTTCTTTATTTTGATGGAGAAAGAGAGAACACACAAGTGGAGGAGTAACAGAGAGACAGGGAGAATGAGGATCCCAAGCAGGCTCCGCACTGTCAGCACAGAGCCCATCACAGGGCTCAAACTAAGAAATCATGAGATTGTGACCTGAGCTGAAATCAAGAGTTGGACACTTAACCAACTAAGCCACCCAAGTGCCGCAGATCTTGGTTTTTTTATCTGTCAATTCTTGCTTTTAATTGTGGTACTTAGACCATTTGCATTTAATGTAATTATTGATATCTAATTTAGGTTTTTAACTGTCATGTTGGTGTATGTATTCTGTTTGTCTTTTTATTCCTTTTCCTCTTTTTCTTATTTGGGATTGACTAATTTTTTACAGTTATATTTTGTCTCTTCTGTTGGCTTATGAACTTTCATTGTTGACTTCTATTGATTATTTAATGGGTGCTTTAAGTTTTTAGTATGTATCTTAAACCTACAGTTTACCTTCAAATAATGTGCCACTTCACATATAGAATAAGAATTTAAGATAGTAAACTTCTATTTCTTTCCTTCAGACTTTGGGCTCTTGCCATACATTTTATTCAAACATACATCTTATTTTTTTAATTTTTAAATTTTTAATATTTATTTATATTTGTGAGAGACAGTGTGTGAACATGGGAGGGGCAGAGAGAGATGGAGACAGAATCTGAAGCAGGCAATAGGCTCAGAGCTCTCAGCATAGAGCCAGATGCAGGGCTTGAACCCATGAATTGTGAAATGATGACCTGAGCCGAAGTCGGATGCTCAACCAGACTGAGCCACCCAAGTGCCCCTGCCTTTTTTTTTTTTTTTTTTAGCAAGCACTTTTTAAAGTTCCTGGAATCTAGCAAATAACAAGTATAACAAGTATATCCAACACAAAACAAAACAAAAAACCAAGCTTAAATGAGATGTAAGTTTTCAGTTGACATTCTGTTTAAGTACAGTTGTTATTCAAGGGACAGAGTGTTGAACAATCATCTCCCTAAACAGTAGTTCCATATGCCATGAATGTAAACTTAAAAATGATAGCTTAAAGGGAACTTGCTTTCTTTCTACTCCATGAAAATGCTGTTATTTTCTTAACTTCACATTATAAGGCATGAATTTTAATACCCCCCACTTTTTTTTTTTTTTAACTTTTGGCAAATGGCAGTTGACCTATATTCCCTCTTATTTTAAATTCTAACATTTGCTATGGCAGTGCTTTTGATGTCTGTTACAGCTTTTTGGTCAACAGTGCTCTCTTGAACAAAATGACATGCTTTCATTTTGTTCCTATCATTTCATCCTATCAGATTTAGAGACATGGCTTTTGAATCTACTAGTTCTTACCCTGTTCTGGAAAGTAGTATGTTTCAGGATTAAAAAAAAAAAAAAAGCTTGTTTGTTTGATAAATATTATTGACCGGTTATTATCTTTTAGGCAAGGGCTGAGTTGAGTGTGTGTGGATGGGGAAAAAAAAAAAAAAGACCTGATCCTTTTCTCTGTCAATAACCATTTGGTATCAAATGATCACTATAACACATTGTGATAATTGTTTGCTGGTTTGTTTATTTGTTTAGTAAGTATTTACTGAGAGTCTGCTGTGTGTCAAATACTATTTCAGTATGTATATTCATAGCAGTGAACAGTTGCCCGCTCTCATGGAGGTAATATCTTAATCAGGCGTTGAAGGGGTGGGGGATACAGGAAATGCTATAAAGGTAAATTAGGATAATGGGATAGATCTTGACAGTGGAAAGGTACTGTTTTTATCTAATGGTTGGGAAAGCCTTTGTAAGGTGACAATTGAGTAGGGACCTTAAAGAAGTAAGA
Organism: Crocuta crocuta; assembly: GCF_008692635.1. Lineage (NCBI taxonomy): Eukaryota > Metazoa > Chordata > Mammalia > Carnivora > Hyaenidae > Crocuta > Crocuta crocuta. The sequence goes on from NW_027531995.1 coordinate 442,716, forward strand.
TGACATTATGCATTTGTCTGAGGAGAGTATTCTAGACAGAGCCATGTATAAAAACCAGAAAACAGGGTTGTGCTTGAGTGTAACTGAAGAATCAAAGAGGCTGGAGTGGAGTGGAATGAGCAAGCAGAGAATGGCAGGAGATAAGTTTATCAAGATGGAGAGGAGATGGGGGTGGGGTGAGAAACCAGATCACCTGGCCCTTTATTAGCATATGAAGGATGTGAGCTTTGTGAGCTAGATGATAAGGCCTCTGGAGGATTCTGAGTAGAGGTGAGGCTTGGGGAACTCTTGTGTTAGAAGCATCCCACTGATTGCTGCCCAGTGAAGCAAGGGAGGAAATTTGGGGGTGTTGTTGGGTGGTTAGAAGCTGTTGAGATACTCCAGGTGAGATTCTGAAGAGCTCAGGCTGAGATGGTGGTAGTTATGTGATGACAGTGGTCAATTTGGCTGATATTTTGAAGAACCCATCATCCTTGGGTTTGCTGAAGGACTGGATGTACAGTGTGAAAAAAGAAGAGAATCAAGGATGGCTGTATTGTTTTTTACCTTGAACCAGTAGAAGAGAGCTACATTTAGTAGGGTGTTTAGGAATGGGGAGGGACTAGGAAAGGGGCGAGTGGTATGAAAGAATTGGATTTTGAACCTGGTATGTTTGAGGTATGTATCAGACTGAAGTTGAGATAGGAGGTCGATGCTTGGAAGCGTGAGTGTAGAGTGAGAGAAGTTTGGGCTAGAGAAAAAATTTGTTAGGGCATATGATTAAGGTAGAAGCACCAATTTCACATACATGGAGCACTAGACAAGAATAATATTTAAGATCATCTGAAACAGAATATAGTTTATGCAATTGAAGAATCTGAAGCCTAGGGAAGTAGAATGAGGTACCCAAGGACACACAGGTTGTTAGTGAAACCCATGTCACTCAGTTCATCATCTACTATTTCTAATCCAGCACACAGTTTGCCATTCATGAAGCTATAGTAATAGAATGGGGGAAATCCCACTAACTTAAAAAGCAAAGACAGTAAACCATGGTGGTGGGCAATGTTGAAGATCACAAACTCTGGAGCATACTTCCTAGGTTCTAATCACCTTGTGATCTTGCCTAAATAACCAAGCTTCTCTGGGCTTCATTTTCCTTATCTGTAAATGGGGTTGATGATAATACTTACCTCATAGAGTAATTGAAATTAATCGACATGATATATGTAAAGCACTTCAACCAAAACCTGTTAAATAGGGCCATCCAAGTGAAACTGCAGCTCTGATAATGTTAATAATACCAATAATAATTATTAATTTTTTTTTTCAAATTAGTTACAAGATGGTCACCGGGTCTGCTATTTAGCCTGAGCGTCCATGGCTCAAATGCAAAATAATGTAGCCTCCTAAATGTTGTCTAAGATTCTCATTTCAGGATGGAAGCTAAGAACTTTCTTTTTTAAATTTATTTTTGAGAGTGAGAAAGAGGCAATGCTTGTATGCGCATGAGGGGCAAAGAGAGAGAATCCCAAGCAGGCACCATGCTGTCTGTACAGAGCCTGACACTTGGCTCCTTTTCATAAAACCATGATGTTATGACCTGAGCCGATGTCAAGAGCTAGATGCTTAACGGACTGAGCCACCTAGGCACCCCGTGGGAGCTAAGAACTTTTGTTACAACCCCTGGGGGCCCAGACTTGGCTTGACATCTAGGGGTATTCAAATATTTTGTACAAGCCATGTTGAAGTCAAATAGTCTCATATCCCTTCTCTCCAGAGTTGTCTGTTCTCTCCCTGATACTTGGATCAACTGCTGCTTGTAACTGGTTGATAACAAAGTCTGCTCTTCTGCATTATTTTTTTTAATTGACTGTCTTCTGTGAAAATGGCTTATCTGCCTATTTGTTAAACATTCATGATTTCGTGACATCTCATTTTCTCCACTGATGGCTTTTATGAATAATGCCTTTTTAATAGAGATCTTAATCTTTAACATTTAAGGCAATGTCTTAATTATCTACACTGTAACCTCTCATTGGAGTGTTGTTAGGTTATCATTGCATCATTGTGTATAGATCAAAATAAGTAAGTCCCTGTTTTTAAGACTCTATCCTTTGTGGTTAGGATTGGTTTGTGGCAGTTTCTTGAGGGTAGAAGAATTATATATGAGTTATTAGTAAAACTTAAATTTTTCACAGGGATAATGAGATTCTTGATTAGGATTTTTTTATTATAAAGATTTAATGACCTAGTTTTGATCAAGACATGTAAAAGTCTGTATTTCACTGGATAGATAATAATGTCTGCTTATTTCCTTCTTATGCCTGACATACTAAGTGTCAAGTAATGTATGTTACTAGCTGTTATTGTCCATAGATGATTGGTCATTCACCTAGGAGCAGTTGGACAGAAGCAATTTTATTTTGAAAAGCTTGTGCATTATCAACTGAATACCCCACTTTGATGTGTTTGCTCTAGTTTTTGCCACGTGGCATTTGTGGAATTTTTACCTAGCACATATTCATCTTCTACCCTTTTCCCATGTAACAAGTTTTATTTATCTTTGCTGTCTTGGATGTGAGCTTTATCAATAGTGTTTGATAACTTCTTAATTCTTTCTCATAGTCTCTTGTCCAGTATCCTTTCTCACTTTTTTTTGGACATGATCTTTCTTTCCTAAGACAAATAAGGCCTGAGCGTGGGGCATATTGTGTTTATCTACTGGTCATTGATTCCTTTGGACTACAGTGATGTCTATTCCAGTGAGTGTATTTGGGGCAGAGGAGCGTCACTAAAATGATAGATAAACATTCTTAGAGATTATTACTCTTTATCACCTTGAAGCCATTTTCTTGCGTTCCTTTAGAGACCAGAGAATCTTTACATGGGCAGTTTGCTCCCCCAGCCCACAGGCTGGCACTCGTGACCCACTGGGCTCTCCAGAAGTAGGTTATGTGGGGCAAAGAGGGGTAGTCTGGAGTTCAAGTTAACCTTTGTCATTAAATCACGGAATTTTAGGGTTGAGAGGGTCACTGAAATTATGGAGGTCTGTTTCTTCATTTTTACCGATAAAAAAAAGGAAACTCGTAAATGGGAAGTGTCCTTGACAAAGTGAAAGTTCATAGGAATACAGGAACCATAACTAAAATGTCTTTTAAGTCCTCTATTATGCCCATGGTGAAATGGAGCAAAAAGCAGATTGTTAGAGTAGGAAAAGCATTGGGCTTGCAATTTAAAGATGGTTGTTTTTTTTTTAATGTTCAGGTCTGTTGTTACATAGTAGTTTTGATTTAGAATAATTAACTTTTATTGTTTTTGAAATTGTTCCTTATCCATTGAATGATGGATTTGTCATTGACCCCCCTTTTACCTAAAATTTGTTGCCTATTCATATACATTGAGTTATGCCATATTTTGATACTTAAAATTTGCTCAAGGTTGTGAGTTGATGAAAAATGTTGACTAATATGGAAATAAACTGTGACCCCATTTTTCCCCTCTTCTCCCACTTCCTTGAGGTCAGAGGAAATACATTTTTTTTGCTTCTATAATTGTATATTCTTATCTACTTTGACAGCTACACCTCAGGGTCTCACCTCTCCTGAAAAGAATTATACTAATTGGGCATTCTGTGACCTTCCTGTCACCATAGATGGGTGCTTGAGAGTCTGCAAGGATTTTTGTCGGCAGTGTTCATCAGTGTTTCCCTGTTAAATCTAAGGAAAATATTTCATAAGATGTCTCAACTAATGGTTTCAACTGGGGGGTGCATCTCAGGCTGACCTGGGTCTATTATCACTGTTTTACTCAAAAATAATATTTGGCTTTTGTTAAAATGTAAAAACTAAGATGATAATTACTTCTAAATCTGCCACCCAGAGATCACTACTTTAAACATTGTATATACCTTGTGTTTTAAAATGCACATTTAATAGAATCTAATACATAAAATTGTACATACTTAATACATCATGTATAATATCTGGATATACTGTTTTAGAACATGCTCCTTTCACTGAATGTTAGTGCTTGATCAGTTTCTCGTGTGGTTAAATTTCCTTCTGTAACATCATTCTTAATGCTAGTATTCTTGTATGGAAGACCATGATTTTATTTAAGCAAACCCCTATTATTGAACATTTTAAAACAAAAGTGCAGAGTCTACTCTCCCCTGCATTTTTATGTGGCATAATCTCCCCTATTTGTGTCACTTAAATTTGGTGATGTTTTTATTTAGAATTCTAATCATAAGATAAGATTTAATAGCACAGAAACTAGAAATTTAATTTCTATCACTTGAAAATCCTGGTGGAAGATTTCTAATCATATACCATTATTTCATATCGATCTCATTAAATTTTCTGTGCAAAATATTTTGACTTCTCTTTAAATTGGGTTAGCATATGTATATGAAGAGTATTTTCTCAGCTACTGGGCTCCATACAAGATGACTTAAATCTGTGCCTAACTGACTCAGACTTTATTAATGAAAACATTAGTATGAATAGTTGTGGTAGAATATACCTGATGTATGGTGGGGGCTGAAAGTTCAAATGCCTATTGGTGTCTGGCATGGCTAGGAAGGACCAGGTGAAAATAATAGGATTATTTGGTTGTTTTTCATCTAAAGGGGTCATTTGTTAATTACATCAAACTAAGTTGTCAACATGGGAAATAAGGATGCAGAGTAACAGAATTTTGTTATTTCTCAAGAAAAGTTGTAAATTAAGCTGACTATGGAAAAACTCCTCAATGTAATTGTTTTAAAACACAGTGCTAAGGAGAGGTGTCTGGGTGGCTCAGTTGGTTGAGCATCCAGCTCTGGCTCTTGCAAGGTCATGACCTAAGCTGAAATCACTTTGTGAGATTGGGCCCTGCCTTGGGCCCTTGGCTCACTGTGCGGAGCCTACTTGGGATTCTCTCTCTGCCCCTATCCCCCACTCACTCTCACAGCTCTCTCTGTCTCACACTCAAAATAAATAAACTTAAAAAAATAAAGTCTCATAGAAACAGAACAGTACTAAGGAAACAGGAGACCTCTGTGGATTGCATATAATCCACAGATGTTAGATACAGACCGAACATTGGGGGCAAGTCTTCAGCTATTGGGGAATCAGGAAGTTCTTCATAAAGAGAAGGTTTTACTATGTACACTCATTTTTTCCAGGGTTACTTTAAGGAGAGGTATGATATATAAAAACCAGAAGATTTCAAGTAAGAAATTACTTTAAAGAAAAAGAAAGAATGACAGTTTAAAACTAGTTTTATGCATTTCTATGACTCCCAAATGAAATTCTCTTTAAAATCTTCAATTTTCTACATAGCACCGTAAATGCTTGACACTTCACCCTTAGCAGGAATTGTGGCAGGGCCCCTCATAATGTAGGTAATCAGTAAATATCTTTTCATTGATAATAACATAAGAGTTGGAGACAGTTCTGATACCACTTATACTACTTAAGTGTGGAATGCATTTGAAGTGCATGTTTCAATATGGATAATGATTCTGGGGGATCTCAGAGATTCACTGTGCCTGAAGCAATAGAATACATCCTGGTATGAATGTTAATACTCCTAGCCTCTCTGTTTTGCTTCCCCTGTTAAGTCCCTTTCCTGTTATTTAGTCTTGGTTGTGCAGAGACTAAACTACCTCTCAGAGGAGAAGGACTAGCCCAAAGTGGAGGTGAACACCTCTGTGGGGGTGAACTTGTTGATAGGCACCATTTCTGAAGCCTAGAAGGTAATCTGATCAGTCCAATTGATCTGTAATATGTGACTTTTAAAAAAAATTCCCACTGAGTGAAGTAGACATGGTCCTTTTTATTGTCACACAACAGTAGAGGTGGTAACTAAGGAGCAGGGACTGAAGTTGACTCTAGCTGGTAGGAAAGTTATATCCTTTCCATAAAACCAAACAGGGTTTGACTTAATTCCCTGATTGAGGATTATCCAGATTTGGCTTGGATTTTATATTTTTGTTACTTGGTCATCTGGAAGAGAAACACGGTCCCACCAGTGTTGGTTTCAGGATACATACTCAATGACAGTATAAGGTGTAGCCCGTCCAGAGTGCACCAGAAGCTGCACAGCCAGTGGTAGCACCAGAGTGACAATACTGCCACCTCCAAGCTATTTGTTCTTGGTTTCGACATACCGATCTTCAGTCCTCATCCATTTGTGTGGCATGGTGACATTAGTATTTATCACTACCAAGCCTCTTCTGTTGCTCCTCTCTACAGAGTTTTTGAGGAGTCAGAAGTCCCCAAAATAGAGATGATCTGTTTATATGCCTGCTAATTAATTTTTCAAAAGGACTTTGATCTCTCCTCCATTTTTTTCTCTATGTGCATTTGTAACAACAAATAATGACCTCACAATATTTCTAAGAGACATGCTCCTTTTGTAAAATACAAAGAATATAGCAAAACACAAAGAAGACAGTTACAGATTATCTCCAAATTATCATATCATAGAGAATTAGCCTCTGCAAATTTATGACTAGAAGAATGAATGAGCGAATAGGTAAGTCGGTATGAATAGTGTTTACATGCTGTGCATGCTGTTTTAGAATTTAAAGCATTACATTTAATGAAATGAAACTGGAGGGATTTTTGAATTTATGAATAAGTTTCTTCATCGTAAAAGCATTAATATATAAAACAATGCCTCCAAGGTAAGGAAGAGTGTTAAGAACCATTAGGAGGGTGAGGTCATCATGTTACTACCACCATGCAACCATCAGAATGGCTGGAATTAAGATACTGAAAATACAAAGCTTATATGAGGATATGGAACAACTGGAAGTCTCCTATACTCTTGGAGGGAATGTAAAGTGATACAGAATCTACAGGAAATTGTTTCTTATAGAATTAAGATCTTAGGGGGCACCTGGGTGGCTCAGTCAGCTGAGCATCCAACTTCGGCTCAGGTCCTGATCTCACAGTTCGTGAATGTAAACCCATGTCAACCTGTTTCAGATTCTCTGCCTCCCTCTCTCTCTTCTCTTCTCCCACTCCCACTCCGTCTCTCTCAAAAATAAATAAAATTTTAAAAATTTAATAAAATAGAGTTAAGATCTTAGGATTCAGTAATACACTGATATTCATTCCCTAGAAATGAAACCTCATGCCTACAAAAAGATTTGTGCAAGAATGTTCATAAGGACTTAGAAACAGTTGCCATTAACAAAATGTGGTACATCCATACAATAGAATTTTATCCATCAATAAAAAAGGAAGGGATTGTAAAGGTACACAGCAATAAGGATGACTCTCAGAGACATCACATTGAGCAAAGAAGGGAGACACAAAAGCACATATATGAATCCATTTATATTATGTTCAAGAGCAAGTAAAATTGGTCTCTGGTGATGGAAATCAGAACAGTGGTTCCCTATGAGGTGATTGGTTGCCTAGGATGATGTCTGTGTTCTTTATCTTCATTGGGGTGTTGGTGAAACGAGTATATGTATTTGTCACAACCCATCAAACTGTACACTTAATGTCTGTGTACTTTATTGTGTATAATTATACCTCAACTTAAGAATTTTTTAAACAAAGTAAATTTTAGCATCTTACATATTATGGATTATCTTCCTATGAAAAAAACAAGAAGAATGAACAAACTGGTGCTTCCTCCCACTGCCCCTTATGTTGCTTGAATTCGTTTTTCTTTTTTCAGGTTTTAGAGCATTCATACTCTGATCTGCAATCATAATCCCCTAGTTGTTTAGTCTTAGTTCTATATTTAAATAGATTCTGTGCTCACCACAGGTCCTTTTGCCACAGTTTTTCCATTTCTGAATTCTTTATTTTGATTCATCATTTGTTTATCCAGATTTCATGGTCAAGTAGTTTATTTTGGTTTGTTTATTCTCAGGGAATACTCATGGATTGTCTATTTCCTGAGTTTTTAAATGTTTGCAAATGCTTATGTTTTGCTTTTATACTTGAACAACAAATTAGCTGTATTTAATAATATAACATTCTTGGGTCATATGTTTCCTTTTTAAAACACACATGGCCCTACTATCTCCTGACAGTGAACATTATTATGGAGGTGTCTATAGTCAGCCTAAATTTGTTGTCTTTCTCCCTCTAGTAGGTGACTTGCTTTTTATACTTGATGTCTGCAATTTTTTTTTTATTCTTCTATTTGACAACTTAAGCTACTGCTTGAATTCTTTTCTATTATGTATAAATTGTCCCTGGCGTGAGAATGCCCTTTTGATCTGCAGTTTGGAGAGTTTTTGGTGTGTTAAAATTTTTTGTACTCTAGTACACCTTCTCTCTACTTCACTTAATTTTTTTGTCTTGTCCTGCCACATTCAGTATGATCATCTCTATCCTTTACTCTGCGCCATTAGATTTTCATCTCTTTTACCCTTTGCTGTTTCTAATTTTTTTCTAACTGCCCAATGTTGTTTTGTTTTCTATGTATCTCCTTATTTCTGCTGTTTTCCTTTCATTTGGGCATTTTGTTCTATCATCTAGTCTTTGAGTCCTTGTTTTACAGACTTCATAGTTCTATGAAGTTTTTATAGAATGTGAAACCCTCTCTGAAAGTCCTGTTTCTAGGGTGATGTTCCTTATAGTCTTAGTTCCACATCTGTCGTTTGCATGTGAGATCTTTTTCTTGAAATTTTTTGTTTTAGTACAGTTTGTAATTTGCCCTTACTTCATCTCACTCACGCATAATGGAGACCACTCTCCACAGCATCTCTTAGTTCTGATCAAACAGATACGAATGCACCTAATCCTGTTTCTACTTTATCCAAGACTAAATTGACTTTCAAATTGCTATGTACCGTTTGAGGGCTGGCTGTCAGCCTCACTGCAGCACTCATAATCCAAGGACATTAGAGTGGGGAGAAGTCAGCTGGACCAGAGTGCAGTCTTGGTCGGAGGATCTGGATGTGGGGTGCCTAACAATCCTGGTGTGTCAGGAGCTTTCCTGGATTTAGCATCAAAATCCCACATCCCAGGAAACCCTCTTAGTCCAGGCATGCCAGGATGGCTGGTCATCCCATTGGGGTATTCTCTTTTCTACATATATTTTTATTAAGCTTAGTTTTTAAGAGACAGGGAGAGGGAGAGAGAGAGAGAGAGAGCGAGCGAGCAGGGGAGGGGCACGGAAAGAGGGGGCAGAAGATCTGAAGCAGGTTCTGTGCTGAGGGCAGAGAGCCCAATGTGGGCTTCAAACTCATGACCTGTGAGATCCTGACCTGAGCCGATTGTACCCCTTCTCCATATTTTTCAATAACCTTGGCCTGCACCACCGCTGGTTAACTTGACCCTAACTCTGCTTAGTATTTTGGAGTGTGGCAAGCCTGGGGCACCTGGGGAAATACAGGATTCTAGTGTCAAGCATTTTTTGTTTGTTTGTTTGTTTTGTTTTTTAAGGACTTCCAATTGGGCTTCTCTCCAGTTGAGAGCATTTAAATGAAGAGTGTTCAGGGTTTAGTCAACTCATTCTTTTTGTTCATTACCACTTCTTAGGAAGAATAAGAATAAGAATAACATGGGCAGGACTCAGAGCTCTGCTAGGTTTTATTTCTATCAGGGACCATGTTTCAAAAGATGGCACACACACAGTTTCCTTTGCTTGTTTAATTAGTTTATTTGAAAAAAATATTAATGTTTATTATTTTTGAGAAAGAGTACGAGCTGGGGAGGGGCAGAGAGGGAGGGAGACATAGAATCTGAAACAGGTACCAGGTTCTCAGCTGTCAGCACAGAGCCGTACACAGGGCTGGAACTCACTGATGGCGAGGTCATGACTTGAGCCGAAGTCAGAGGCTTAACAGACTGAGCTGTGCTGGTGCCCCTCCTTGTTTAATCACTTTAAAAAAGACACTTAAAATTTCCCATTAGCCATTTGAGGAAGTATTTTCAGTAATCTTGTTTGGTTCCTCTATTGTTACCCAGTCCATTATAAAACTTTGGTTCTCTTGGCTTGCCACCTGATTTTATCCTCGTATCTTCTTTCTCCTTCTCCTTTCCTGCTCCCAGACACACACATGAATCAACTTCTCTCTCTCCCTTCCTCTCCTTCTCTCTCTCTTACCCCCTTGTCCATACGTGAAAATGTTATGCTCTTTAAATAAAAACTAAAGGTTTGAGAGGGGGCTTAGAATGCACACCCAGTCACAAGCACAATAGATTAACCTGTGAATTGAAAATGTGCTCCTTTATTGCACGATTTATAAATTTAGATGCTATCATTGAAACTTCTAGGGATTGCTTCACACTGAGTACTATATTTAACACTGAAACATTAATGCTGATGTGGATTTCATGTTGAGCTTACTTGTTCTCCTTGAAGATTTAGTTTTTTTTTTTTAAGTATAAAGAAGATTATGATCCCCCAACAATGAAATGTAGTAGCTCACATTTCCAAGGACTGTGTTATTTGAGGCAGTGAACATTAGGAACCGGTGCCAGCTATCTGTCCCTATCCTCTGCAGAGCTCCCTTCATAATCCTGTGTCTGCACAAGTTGATGAAGCAGTCGTAACCCATAAAGTCAAGGAAAAGGAAACCCAGTCTTAACTGATAGGGTCAGGAAAACTGCTACTTTGTTGATACATCCTGAAGTTGTTGAATGAAGATGAGATAACATTGCATGTAAATTTCAGAATGAAATTTAAGCTACACCTTGAAAAGTAATGCTGAATTCATTAGCAGGATGTAGCATGTGCCTTCAGAGTAAAAGGTGTTTACCTTTACCCTCCCCAAAGTGTCTTGTTTTGTTGTCGTTTTTGTTTTGTTTGTTTTTTGTTTTGTTTGGCTTTCTTTTGTTTTAAGGAATGGTATTGGTAGTATTCAAAATTCATTTACAAATTAGAAGTTTTGTGCTTTTTCATCTTTTTCTTAAATCCCCAAAGGATAGATACAAGAGAAATGGTCATTTTTATATTTGCTTTTTTTACTCTGTTTTTTTCTGGTCTAGAAAGATGAAGAAGTTTGTTTGCCTTCTCTTTGAATTCTCTTGTATTTGTCTGTTTATTGTATTTCTTCTGGAATAATTTGCCTTATATTGAGCTTTCCAGGAGTACATGCAATAAAAAAAATTGGGAAAAAAATTTAAAAGTATACCTTTACATCTTATTGGATTGTTCACTCAGGTTTATGATCGCTGAAATAGATGCATTTAGTTAGAAACAAAATAAAGTTAGAAACAATTCCAGGGAGTTTTGTTTTATTTACATTGTTTAACTAAATAAATGAGTGCTATAACACTTTGCTTCTCTTTTCCTTTGGGGATATGATAATAAAAGATTTTGTTTCTCTTGGAGATGAGTGTTTTCTCCTCATGGAAAGCAAAATATATTGTAGAAAATCATTCAGTTGACACTTAAATGTTCAATTGAAACTATGAATGGAAGGCAGTGTGTTTATTTTCATCCCTTGTCTTCCTGTTCTCCCTTTTTAGGTAAAGGGAGTGGCGCTGGGCAGAGGGAATGAGACAGTAAACGTATCGTATGTAGGCTCTCAAAGCTGTGGCTCCAAATACAATCCAGTCTACCTTCCAGCCACTGCCTTACTTGCTGTTTTATATGGTGTTCACATAATGCACAGGAATCTGACTGCAACACAGTATCGTGTAGTGAGGAATTCAGAATAAGACTGATCCTTCCTGAGGACCTTGGTTCCTTGCAGTGAATACCAAAAGGCCCTTTTTAAAAATGAAGCAAGCAGCCCCCAAAATGGAAACCAAGAACAGCCTTCATGTGAGACCTCACTGTAGTAATATATGAGAGATTTATTTAGAAATTTAATTAGCCTAGTTGTATAAATAACTTCTTAATTATATTTGGTGTTTGTAGCCATTCCCTTAGGATTTCCATTTTAAGGTAGGCAGCACCTTAAGCCTAATTACCTATCAAATATTTTAGCTGATGGTACGGTACTTCTAGCTTCTCCGTTTGAATAGATATTTTTGTACACTTTCTTCCTAAATATTTCATCATTTTAATGCAGTCAAGACTTGGTCAGAATAGCAAAATACTGACTTTTCCTCCAAGATGATGTACACATTGTCACCCATCACACTTTTCTTGCTGTCAATATTTTTTTTTAAGGCTTGCTATGACCTACTTAAGGGTCTCATGACAAGATTACAAATCCTGGTGAAGTTTTTGCTGCAGACTGCAGTGAATTCAGCATTTGCACTTCTGTTTGCCAGTCTTGTTCCTGTGGAGATCATGGCCAGCCTTGTCATGCAAATCCGCTGCCTTCTTTTTTTTGGTAGACATGCTTTTTGTTGTGAATCTCGGGAAGGAATGCCATTTGATTTGGTTGATTTGAGTTTCTGGTGTATGCTGCATGTATCTCTTGGCGTTTTGGCAGGAGACATTTTAATGGTATGCTCACCTCACCTTAATTCTGATTTGTCAGCATGTCCTTTCTAAGTCTGTATTTTTCAAGGGTTAATCTAATAGTTTCAAAAGTGTTCTTGAAGTTAAGCAAGAAATTGCCCCATAGCAATGAGATTAATTTGAAGAGGCTTGAAATGATGAACCACACATAGCAAATTCTCTTTGAAAAGAAGTGTGTCCCTGAGTTACAGCCCAAGGCGGAGGATGGGGTGTGACGAAGAGGCTCTGACTTGATTATAGGCTCGAAAGCAGGGAGCCCAGTGGGAGGTTATGAATATTGGGCTGGGTAGGAAAAGTTTGTAGGAAGTTGTAGGAAGATGTCATCCATCTTTAACAGTATAGAGCTGATATGAAAAAGAACAGAAGACAGGGAGAGAGGGAAGGTGGGAAGGAAGATGGAGAGAAGGAGAACCATGAAGAGTAAGAGAGTGGAGGGACGCCTGGGTGGCTCAGTCGTTTAAGTGTCTGACTCTTGATTTTGGGTTAGGTCTTGATCTCACAGTTCGTGGGCTCAAGCCCCATGATTGGCTCTGTGCTGACAGTGTGGAGCCTGCTTGGGATTCTCTTTCTCCTCCTCTCTCTGCCCCTCTCCTGCTCATTCTCTCCCTCTCCCTCCCTCCCCCATAAAATAAGTAAATAAACTTAGGAACAAAAAGAATATTAGAGTAGAATTAAGGTTCCTAAAGAGAAACCCTTTGGCATCCTACCTTAAGCAGTGATGAGAGAATTCAGAATAAGGTGAGATAAGGTGAGAGAGTGATACTCCAGCTCCTCTGAAGATCAGCAGGCTGGAAAAAGTCAACTGACTTCATGAAGGATGACCCCTTAGTTGGGTCAGCAGTGAATTGGGTGAAGGTCACCTTTGCTTGTTGGGGGATCTATTATGGACAGAATATTTGTATTCCCCCAAAATTCCTACGTTGAAATCTAACCCCATTGGGATAGTGTTTGGAGATGGGGACTTTGGAGGTCATTAGGTCATGAGGGTGGAGCCTTCATGAAAGAGATGGGCATCCTTAGAAGTAGAGGCCAGAGAGCCAGCTTGCTCTTTCTGCTGCGTGAGGGTGTGATCAGAAGTTGATTGTGCAGCCTGGAAGAGAGCTCTCACCAGACCCTAACCATGCTGGCACCCTGATGTCAGACTTCTAGCCTCCAGAACTCTGAAAAGTACATTTTTCTTGTTTTTAAGCCACTCAGTCTATGGTATTTTGTAATTGCAGCCTGAACTTAGGGACTGAAACAGCTCCTCTTTTCAGCATGCTTGCATCCAATGTCATCGTTACTTGGCTTTTTCATGGTTCCTGGTGTCCCTTATTTTATGACATAGTTGTTGGTAGGTCATGGCCATAGTTACATAATGTCTCTGCTATTCATATAATATTCCTGCTCTTTCCCCCTTAGCTCTATTCTGCTTTGGTGGCACTAAATGAAGGGGAGAGACAGGCATGGGTTCACCAGGATGAACTGCCAGTCACAAGAGAGTATAAGCCAGAAATGTCTCTCTTAAAATGCTCCAGCCTTTGCCCTACGTTGAGTCCCTGAATATTTGCATAGTATGTGGCTCCTATTCTTGGCCACATGTGGCACTTTCCTCAAATTCAAACTGGCCAAAAAAGTTTATTAACTTGAGAAATCTGAGGTGCTGACTGTTGCTGGATCAACTGCTGGCTCCAGGAGTTCATTGTACCAACAGAGCTTTCTTCATCCCTCTGGGAAGTTTTCTTTTCTAGTGAGTTCTTTCTGTGTGGCTCTAGCCTTTCACACCTCTTGGAGCTCAAAGTCCCACAAGATGAAAGCTCTTCTTTCTCATCAGCTCTGGCTGAAGTTGATGGGAAGAATCTGCCACATCTTGCTCAGTGCCTGGCTGGAGGGGGTTTAAAATGTCTGCAGCCTTTCCCCTCTAAGCTACAGGGATTGTGAGTAAAATGGTTAGAAAAGATAAAAGCACTTTGCACAGTGTAGGTTCACCTTGTTAGTGTTTCAGGATTTTTGTAATTTTAATGAGGCTGGGAAACACTTGGAAACTATGAATCCACTCTTGAGCTGCAATAATTGAGGCAGCATTAACACAACCAAGTGGATTAGGTATGGTTGGCTTTGGAAAGGGATTGTATTTGTTCAAATGGTTTGTGTGCTTCAGATTTGAGCATTCACTGTTCAGATGCATCCTGAGCTCGCATCCCAGCCTGCTCAATCTTGATGTGTGCTCTCCTTAGGAAACAGATACCTGGAATTTGCTGTTCCACGCCCACATGCTAGTGTGGGCTTAAAAGGGCATCTTTTCTGCTCTCTGCAGAATCAAACTCCTGGTTCTCTCTGTTGGTCTGTATGAATCTGAAGCCAGCATTTGAAATAGACACCTGACATGCCAGTAGCAAAGTTCTTGATACCAATAAAGTTTTTCCTGCACAGGTAGTGGTCTCCAGCTTAACTGCTTTGCTTATATTAAAAAGGGCCCCAGAGTGGCTCAGTCAGTTGAGCACCTGACTCTTTATTTCAGCTCAGATCATGATCCAAGGGTCATGGGATCGAGCCCCACATCCAGCTCTGTGCTGGGCGTGGAGCGTGCTTAAGATTCTCTCTCTCCCTCACATCTCCACAACATCCCCCACCCTGCCTGCTCACATGTGCTCTGTCAAATGAAAAAAAAATTTAATTTAAAAAATTGAAGAAAGATTCTTCAAGTCATTTTGAATCAGAAAGTTACATTTGTAATGATTTAGATATCCAGATCTTTTTTGAAATATTACAGCTATTTAATTGTCATGAAGTCGTGACACTGTTTAGTTTTAGCCATATTTCTTAAGAATAACTTCTTTCTGTGATGCATCAGTAGTTTACCCTTGTACTTCCAAGGATTAAATGGGATCAAATTGGTTCATAATAGTATCTCCTGTCAACACAAGCAAACACACCACCCAATGAGTGCAGTTACCATCTTCATTAACAATGCTGTCTGTTGGAACTAATGAATTTCCATGTTAAGTTCAAAAATGACTCCTGGCTGACATTTTAGATTATCCAAATGAAAGTGACAAGCTCTGTCCTTCTTCTTAGCATGGAAGTTCAAGGGTTAATAGCAGTTCCCATCCAATGTCGATTTGACTTTGCAACAGATATTGCAGGCACCAAGTGCTGGTCCGGTGCTGAAAATGAATGATGACATTTAATGCATTATTTTCCCCTGTTTATTTTTACCCCTGGAGGTCACTTAGGATTTTAATTTTTAAACAAACAGATTCATATCCAGGATCTACCTGTGAAAGAAGCAGTTCTGCATTGCATAATTTGAGAGGTCCAAAATTTTGTTCATACCTCCTTTTAGCACCTGGTGAATCCATTGTGCTGGGTGGGAGGTCAGGAGGGTCCGTCTGTATTCTTTCCACAGAAGCCTGTAACTGAAACGATTATGCTCCCCGAGACTGTCTAGTTAGCCTCTCTGTGCTTACACATTCATAGTGATTTGCGTATCAGATTTGCTTCAGATCTCATGGGCCCTAGTGAGACACACAGGCAAGGGGATGAGCAGGCACATTTCCAAGCTGGGTGCCACCAGCTCAGTGACAGATTCTTCAAGGGCAGCTGGAAGGAGCCGGCTGGCAAGAGACAAAGGAGGCAAAACTTAGAATGTTCCTTGCTTGTACTGTAGGAGCAGCCTTGCTGGCTATCTGATGTACACCGGGAGTTGGTTGAAAATCCTAGCCCTGGCATTATTAATTTTAAACAATTAGAAGGCTGGGAAAAAAGTCACAAGCACACAAGCAGGATGGAGTTGTCATATTACTCAGTGTGGAATGTGCATCCTCTGTGCTGAGAGAGGAATGAACGAAGGGAACGGGCTGAGGCAGCTCGAGCCTTTGTGTGCCGGAGAATGGAGCCCAGCCCTGACTTTTGTGCACAGGGTGGTCGGAGATACCTGTTCTCCTTGGAGTTGCCATTTCAGAAAATTTCTTTCAGAAAAGCTTTCCTCCTGGGTTGAAATTTTTCCCGTTGATTTCAGCCATGTGGTGATTCTTTAAATGAAGATCTTTTTAAGGTATTAGTAGACAGTTACAGCCCAGCCAGTGAGATAAGGTAGCTCTTGTGCTGCGGTTGGGGTGGTGGGAAGCAGGGGGTCATTTTCTTTTTCTTTTTTATATTTTTAATGTTTTACTTATTTTTAAGAGAGAGAGACAGCGTGAGCAGGGGAGGGGCAGAGAGAGAGGGAGACACAGAATGTGAAGCAGGCTCCAGGCTCTTAGCTGATAGCACAGAGCCCGACGCAGGGCTCGAACCCATGAACTGCGAGATCATGATCTGAGCCGAAGTTGGACGCTTAACTGACTGAGCCACTCAGGTGCCCCGGGGGTCATTTTCAAACAAACAACCGTTGGTCCTTTTGATGCAAGCCTCTCACCCTCCACTCTGCAAACAAAATGCTTCTGCTCTTGGGAAAGTTGTATGTTTTCATAGAGGTCTGTGAAGATGTAGGAACCCATTTCTTATTATTGTTGCTACCTATTGGGTTCTCACCCTAAGAGTCTCAGCCCTTGGAGAGCTTGGACCTGGACCACATTCCTTTCTTGGGGCCTTCTTCAAGTTTATCTTTCAAAAAGTCGATTCACCAATTCCATTGCCTTCTCTTCCTTCTGGGATCATATGTTGTGCAGTAATGATACTACCTACTTGTGGGTCCCTATGTGGGTCACTGTTCCTTTCCCTTTTTCTCTATAATCCTTTTCATCAGTTAAAACTCAAGTCAGGTGCTGTGTTCTGGGGGCGTTATCATCCATCTCCCGCATCTGTCCGTAAGCTTCTTCTCTGTACCGTTCAGTTCATACCTTGAGTAACATCCTCCTCAAACTGCATTGTAACTCCTGGGCCTCATCTGTCCGTCCTTCCCTAGACTGTGAGTGTGGGCAAAGTACTGTGATTTACCCACCCATGTCTCAGTTTCTCTGCCTGGCACTCAGATGACCATTGAAAGGGAATTGGGTTTGGTGAAGGAAGTCAAATTAACATTTGAATCAAAGTCAAGTTTTATTCCCTCTTCCTCCCTTCCCAAGATAATGTTTCCGGCCCCATAAACTGAAAGCTCTTTGGTCCAACGCGGGTTCCCAGCACATGAGTGTCCTGGGTTTTTTTGTTTTTGTTTTTTGTGTTTTTTTTAATGTTTATTTATTTATTTTGAGAGAGAGAGAGCGCGCGCACAGGAGCAGGCCAGGGGCAGAGAGAGAGGGAAAGAGAGAATCCCTTGCAGGCTCTGCACTGGCAGCACCAACCCTGACATAGGCCTTAAACTCAGGAACCGTGAGATCATGACCTGAGTCGAGTCAGATGCCCAACTGACTGAGCCACCCAAGTGCTCCCTATTTTTTTTAAGTACCTTTTATCTTCTGCTTTGCCCCAAATCCTAGAAGCCAAAGGAGTTTATTATTTGTTTATCAGGTGGCTACAAATTATTTTCTATTTAATTAATAGAAATTAGAATCCATAAAGACATGAGTAAAGAAAGGTAGCCTGCCTGTGTACAAAATTCTTTTGGATTTTAGGATCTCAGACTTTATAGCTGTATGAAAGCATCAGATTTTCCAGCAGATTTGTGGGTTGAAATGTCTCATTGATGATTATCAACAGTTGCCTGCAAATTAGACACTGGCAAGGAGTAGCCAACAAGGTCATCTACACTGATCCTGTCCTCTGCTGGTGCAGCTGAACTGCTTCGGAGGTAAAACTCTATCCTGGGCAACTCCATTTTCAGCAAGACCTGATGTCTCAGCTTCAGCCCCTTGTGATCTTTTTGACGCTTTTTAACTTGAACTTCCGCTGCACTTCTCCCATCTATTCAGAGTGCCCTGGGATTGGGATGACTCAGGTAGTCATAGGCAAAGGAATTGGGTTCTAGAGCAGAGGCGGGAAATCTGTTCTGCAAGTGGCCAAGTGGTAAATGTCAGGGCTCTGGGTGTCCTGCAGTCTCTGTCGCAGCAGGTCCTCTCGGCCGTTGTATGTGGTGCAAAGCAGATGGAGACAGGGTGAGCATGGACGAGCGTGGTTATGGTCCAGTAAAAGTTGACGGATGCTGAAATATGAATTTCACGAAATTTTCACATGTCACAAATTACAGCCCTTTTTTATATGGTAGTCTAAGTGTTTCCAAATGTAAAAACCATTCTTACCTCATAGAGCTTAGAGAACCATGTGGTGAGCTGGATGTGGCCAGTGGTGAATCTTTTGCTAACTGCTGTTCTAAGGGACAGTTGTAAAGGTGATAATGGGGCCTTTGTGAAGCACCCCTTCCTTATGTGTTAGATAATGTACTGAGTGTGAGACAAAGTTCTGGGAACTTAAAGTTGGGTGGCGAAGACTGACAATTGTACACACACAGGGGTGAGTAGAGGGGTTTGCTCTGGGTATAATGGGGGCACCAAGGCAGGGCACTTACCTGAGCCTTGTGGGTGGAGGAGATAGCTATGTGCACAGGAGTAGGAACGGAAGGCTGCCTGGTGGAGGTGACATCCTCTTCCTCTTAGTTGAATTCAACATGATTTACAGAAGAGTGGGTAGGGAATGAAGCTGAAGGCTGTTCCCAGTAGAGGGGCACATATGAGACAATGGGATTTAAGAAACAGCATCATGAGTGAGAGGAACTGCAGCATTTGGTGTTGCTGATACAGTTAAAAGATGGTGAGGGAGGAGGCCCCCGAATAAGGCAAGTACTGGCCTGTGCCGCAAAGGATGACAAACTCTCCCTCAGCAGTCAAGAGGGTGGGCACTGAAGGCTTTTACCTGGAAGAGGCATGACCAGCGCCACCTGCGGTGAGTCGTGCTGGCCCCTGCAGGGAGGGAGAATCAGAGGTGTGGGAGCAGGAGGGTGCCTGAGAGAGGAGTTTGTCACCATGATTGATGGAGTAGGCTACCCTCTCCTCGGCTGCTCTGATAATTCAGCACTTTGCACTAAGTCGAAAAGGCCAAGAAATACCCAGAATAGTCCACATAAACCATGTGTTGCCACCATCCACAATACAGATCAGAAGCTGGGTCTGTATTTATTGTTTGTCCCCATCCAGGCTGTCTCTCAGTGATTTCACACATCGTGTATAGGAGACTTGGAAGCTCAGTGTCAGTTCAGAGAACTCAGTGAGAAGAAGGTAGAAATGGCTTTTTTATCCATGACCCGATTGCTCCCCCCCAGCATGGTGCCAGCATATGGGAGGCACCGGGCTAATGTTGAGGATTTGGCTTATATCAGCATTTGGAAGACATCTGTACTATTGTCACTGTCACCAAATACTTTAGGTCGGTCTTCAACATTTCTGTTGATGAGTGCTTTCGCAGTGACCAGCTGTGTTATGCAAACCAAGTTTCTAAACTTGGAAATTTGGTTATTTTGTAAGTGTATTTAGTAGCATGAAATAATGAGGAAGGAGTTGTATCACTTTGCTAATTTTGTGAAAGATTTTCTATCACTTTGCTAATTTTACATTACACATGACTACCTACAACAGGTCTCGATAGCAGCACTGTCTGTGAGGGCCCCACCTATGAAAAGGACCAATGTTTCTCAGGGAAGAGGAGAGGAGAAATTTGGAGCAGAGGCATGGCATGGTCTGTCTTAAGTTTTAGAAGATTCACTGTGGATGCCATAGGGAGAATTGACTGAACACCAAGGTTTTAGAAGCAGGGACAGCTTTGGAAGCGATTGCAATAATCCAGGGTAGCAATGATGGTGGTTTGACCGGGCTTGTATTAGTTGAGGGGGAAGGGGTGGTGGCGCTCTGGACGTACTTCATAAGTAGGCAGCAGGATTCGTTGGTGGGTTTGTGAAAGGATTTAAGAGAAGACAGACAAGGGTGACTTCTTGGTAGACCTGAGCAGCTAGAAAGGGCAGTGCGCTTTCCTGAGATATAGGGCTGAGAATACAACACGGTTGAGACTGGAGAGTTGAGTTAGGTGGAAAAAGGAGACGAAGAGTTCAGTTTAATGGAGGTGTCGAGGAGAAAGTTGAGGGTACTAACCTGGAATTCAAGGGAGAAGTCTCAGCTAGGTTCCTCGTCCATTTGGGAATCATCAGTATTTAGATGATATTGAAGGCCAGCAGGCTGAGAAAGACTTCTTGTGACACCTTAATTATAGGCCTACTAAATTTTAGGGAAAATGAATTATCTTTATGAAGTCAGTCATTTTATTAGAAAATTGAAAGCATTGTATCCTTGATCATGTCTTTTCAAAGATACGTACTCTTTCTTGAAAAACAAGTCAAGGTTAACCAACATGTATATGATAAATATTGTCTTGTCTCTGAAAAGCAAAAACAGAACAGTTTAGGAAGCAGAGCAGTCGACCAGCATATGACTAACCAAGCAAGGGAAAAAGACTCTTTAGTAATGGTATCACTTGTTCTCCTGGCTAGCAATTAGCAGCATTAGATATCAAAGTTTTATTTTTTTAATGACATGAAGAAAGCTATGCTGTAGATTAAAGAGTAAGGTCTCACTTTGAGAATTATTTTTGTTAATTCCTTAAAGACATAGTATGAATTAACAGGTTGAAGATTTTCCTTGCACATGTTTGAGTTGCAGAAATAATGCTGTATGAGTTAATGTACTACCACCATTCAGGGGACGGAGTACAAAATGCCTGTCTCTCTTTCATTAGTATTCTAGTGGTTGGATTCCAAGAAGAGAGTTTAGGGAAGCAAAATAGAATCCTTCACCACTATTGATTTTAAACATGGTAGAAAGTGCAGTACCCGAACACCTCTGTTTTCTGATTCAGAATGCATTATGTTGTTTGATTCAGTACTTTCTTACTGAGGTTTTGCCCCATGAGAAGCAGAGGACGTATCTTTATGAGTGGGATTGTAAGTTTGCCCCATTGCTTGGCCTGATTTTCTTGGATGCTTTTTACAACTTGAATGTAAGTCAACGCGGAATCTTTAAGGGGGTACAAGGGCCCTTGCCAAGGTTCTCTGCATTAACTATGCACCAAGTACATCTTACAGCTTTCGTGCTTCCACTTCTGTATGCGTCCTTCAATTTTATGTAGCAACTCTGGAAATCCTGTCAGGAAGGCTACTTAGAAAAGCTTTCTGTTTTACTAGAAGGTGTACTTGAATCTTTGGGCACAGTTTGCAAACTTTTGGTTTCTAGTGTGTAGTAGGAATTTGTATCCAGTAAATCACAGAGGTTAGGCATTGAGGAAGTAAGCATTTCATCAGGAAACATTTCTTGATGTTAACTCCTTGCATGCCGCTGACAGCAGTGGTGTGGGGGCAGCAGCATACTCACAGCATGCGTACCAGCTGCCCAGTGTGCCCATCGTGGTGCTAAACAGCCTCCATACTTGTAAGGAACTCCTTCTACCCTTACCCAACCCTATGGGGCAGATACTGTTATTACCCCAATTTTAGTTTAAGGAAACTTGCCAAAGCGAGGTTAATAGCTTGCTTGAGGGCACATGGTTAATAAGTAGCAGAAATGGGATTTTTAACCCACCTATGAGGCAGCGCAGGTGATTCTCTTCTCCACGGCTGTGGTATCTGTTCCCTTTTGTAATTACAGCTGGGACATCCATCAGCCGACTGGGATTTGAACACTTCTAGGTACCATTCTCACCCTTGGTGACTTGTCTGGGCCCAGCTTTCCTCCTCCATAGAATACAGGTAATAATACCTCCTGTAGGAAGTTGCTGAGAGGACTAATTGTCTCATGTTTGTGGGTACTCCTGGCTCAGTACAGAGAATAGTACCCAGTCAATGGTAGATGTCTAATAAACATTTACTGAGTGTGTGTTTAAAACTGGCTCAACACATACTATAGCAATCCCTGGGAGAAACCCAAGTGGGTACAGAGGAGAGATGCATGTCAAGAGGGAAAGGTAAAATTTTTACTTATAAGTGTTTCTGGTGCTATCGTGATACAGAATAGTGCTGAGTAACATAAATAGTGCCCTAAATAATCAAGTGAATGTTTTATAGACAAAGCATTTTGTGTGCCCTTAACATGATGTTGGGCTTTCTGGGGCTTGCTCTAGCCTGCTCTGTAGTCCGGTGTGCAGTCCATTGGTTCAATAGCCACCATCTTATTTCAACCAGGGATGCAGGGGGAAGGTGCTCTGCAGGATACCTGTATGGAAGAGCCTTAGTGTGAATTAGGGAAACACTAGCGGCAGGCTGAATGCCTATTGATAACAGGTTGCTTCAGTAAATTATGGCACTTCACGCTGTGAATCTCAGGCATTTCATTATTATCAGGAATTTTTATAACATCGTGTCATTGAATGCAAAAGCATGTCATGGCGGAATATGTATTAGGTGGGCCGAATTTGTAGAAACACAACAAATTAAAGCTTAACAGGAATGAATAACAACACTATGTGAGAGGGAGAAGCAAAAGGCGAGTGAAGTTGAGAGAGAGAGAGAGACAGAGAGAGAGACAGAGAGAGAAAATGAACTGTTAATTCCAGGGAGTGGGATTGAGAGAAGGCTGGAGAAGGGGTAGACATTCCTTTTTTACTTTAGGTAGTTTTGTGTTGTTTTAATATTTTTTCCAGTAAACATGCATTAGTTGATATTCTAAAAATTAATAAAGAAAATTTTAGGGATGCCTGGCTGGCTCGGTTCGTTAATCGGCCGACTCTTGATTTCAGCTCAGGTCATGCATGGCTCTGGAGTTTGGGCCCCACATCGGGCTCTGTGCTCACAGTTTGGAGTCTGCTTCAGATCCTCTGTCTCCCTCTTTCTGCTCCTCCCTGTCTCTCTCTCAAAAATAAATAAATGTTAAAAAACTTTTTTTAATATTTAAGAAGAGAAAGGTGTAGTCCTTTCTTAATTAAAAAAAGTTTTTTTTGTAGAGTCCTATCTGACAGGTAGGAATGGTTTGAGAGTCTTTTGAGGAAATATTAGACCAGAACTCCTGGTGCAGTAAGTAAATAAAAAGGCATAGCTTTTAAGGAAACTCTTAAGAGAAGCAGGGGCGGGGGGGAGGGGATTAACTTACTGCATAGATTTGGGTGAATATATGGAAATGGTGGGATCCTTTGTGGATGACAGATTCATGGAGTGGATTAGCCTAACCTGCCCATTGGAAGATGTTAGGCTTCCTCCTGTACTGCCAGTGGCATAAGGAGTTTGTATTCAGCTTACAGTTGAGAGCAATGTATGAAATTCACACACTACTTCTTCCTTTTTTTTGAGCTCCTCAAAGGATAAACAGGATTGATGTTTTTACTTATTTTTTCATTTGTATCTACTCTTTTTTTGTTGTTGTAGGTATAGGCCCTTTGAGAACAGATATATTTATAACATTTTATATCTCTGGGACTCACCTTACCTGTATACAACATGGCCAATAACTAACCAGTAATTTTCTGAACAAAGAACATGGATTTTCTGAAGTCTGTGCTATAAAGCTCATGATACTCATTCGAGCAGTTTATGGATTCTTCTTTTAAGCCCAAATCTAAAGGGCTGATTTCTGAACCAAAACAATTTAGGAGAGAAATATAATAATGGCTCTGGGCATCACCTTTTATCTTCCAAGGACACTCTGGCCTTTGTCTCCCAGTATGGGCAGGGCCTGGTAATGGCCTCATCTCCCATCCTCGTTTGCCCCCACCTTGGATCTATTTGTTGGTGTTGAGCCTTTGCTCACAGTCCATCCAGCCCAGGTTCTGGGTTGTCCAATCCATAGGCTCTGAAGACCTGGCAGGAATGTGATTCTGTATTTTCAACTGCCTTCTTCTGCCCTCTCAAGAGGGAGAGACTGTCCTGAGGGGAAGCATGAAGGTGAGCTAATTCAGACCCAACTTATTAACTATACCAGGCTGCCATTTTCACTCCACTCTGTTATTATTGCAGTCCCTCCCTGAGTACCATGGAGCAGTGAGATAGAGCTTTTTGCTTTGAAATTTCCAGACTCCATCAGGGAATCTCTATTCAACCTCTCTCTCCATTCATGGGTCTTAACCC
This sequence comes from Crocuta crocuta, assembly GCF_008692635.1. Lineage (NCBI taxonomy): Eukaryota > Metazoa > Chordata > Mammalia > Carnivora > Hyaenidae > Crocuta > Crocuta crocuta. The sequence goes on from NW_027531995.1 coordinate 467,023, forward strand.
CACTAGGATACCTGACAGACCATATGTTTGTATGCCACCCTTTGGCTTGCTTTTTTTTTTTCTTCCTCTCCTCTTCTCTCCCTTTCTAGAAGGCTAAAGCTCTTCACCTTCCAGTGGTGGGAACACCTTCTGCATCTTCATGTTTTGTATCTTAGAGCAATGACTCTGAGTCTTCCAGGTTCTAATTCTTGACATTTGAAGAACAGCCTTAGAAATTAAGAAGATGCTAATCCCAGCAAAGCAGCCAGTCTTTGACTAATGAAAGGCTTGATTTTCACAAGTATTGCCTGGGAAATGAGCAAACTTGGTTGGGAGGTAGAAGACTGAACATCTCCCCTTTGTTTTGTTGCCCTTGGGAAACAGTGCAGCTTCCCCAGTGGGAGGGGGACTGAGGCACACAGGAAATTACTGGGAGCAAGAAATACAGATGATAATGTGTAAACATACCGTCCAGCTATAGAATCAAATGTGGACCTATGAATTCAAGAGACTCCTACCTCCCCTGCCCCAAATTTCCTGATGTTAAACTTACTCATGACTCTATTCTGTTACATGGTGAGTGTGTAGAAGAAGAGCATGGGGCTGTAAAGAGAGCAGTGTGCTTTTTGATTATAGCAACCAGTTCTAACTCCTTAAAACTGCATTCTTTAACAGACCCTCGAGTCTTTTGACCTGAATCTGGAGATAGCATTTATCTAAAGGTGGGCCATTGTCATTACGAGCTATCACACCTTCTCATTATGTTCTAGCTCCCTGACTCTTACTGCCTAGCTTTTGTCCATTTGTTAAATTTCTTTTAAAAATTTTACTTGTGGGGTACAAGTGGCTCTTTGGCATAGAAAGTATAATCCATGTCAGCCTACTTTCTGAGTCCTGTGATCTTAGAAGAAGCCTTGAGTTTGGGATTCTGATGACTTCATCATTTAAGCCAAAGACTTCAATAAATGATTGACATCTACTCAGTTTCAAATGAGAAATGTAAATTCAGAAATTTGTGTTTCACAAGGCCACTAGGTGCAAGCTGCAGACTAAGTAAAGATGATCAGGGATTCAAACTGAGCCAGGTTTTGGTTTTTTGTTTGTTAAAAACAAACAGAAGGACTGCCACAGCTAGGGAATTGTGTGAAGCTGAACTTTTCATCTTGGGAATTTGCAATTGATGCACATTAAGTCGCTTGACACATCTTATATCTAGCAGGACCCCACTTGTCTTTGGGAAACTGACAGAATGATCTATTATTTCTCTGTATGGATCATGAACTAAAAATGGTTCAATCTTTAGGCAAAGAAAGGTAAATAATAGCTTGAGGGAGGGAAGGGTGGGCACATTTTAACTCATCTGTTTTGATGAGATCTTGGATAATATGTCCTCATTGCCTGTTGTGTTTGTCAGAACTTGGACAGCTGGTGGGGAGGAGATGATTGAGAGGCACTTAGGACCTTGTTTTCTATCTGTCACACAGCTTCAAACACAGTGTAGGGAAGTTTCCCCTTGTAATGTTTGGTATTTTTAACTGTGCCACTCCAATTGTAAATTGGAATTTCATGGCATAGTATAGCTTAGTTCTGTAATCTCCCAGGTAAACAAACAAACAAACAAATGACCTTCTTGGACATCCACAGTTTTAAGAACTCTGAGGAAAATGCAGAATTTTTAAAAACTGCGTTCTCTAGTAGGCTACCCCAGATTCATTGAAAGGGTTCAAAAAGCCATGCATATTTCATGCACAAAAAGACCCTCAAACTTAGTAATTGAAAGAACTTCTAAGAAGCATCTTCACCTGTTACTGGTACTTGATTCAGCTGGAAGAGCTGGAGTTAGGGCAAAGGACACAGACATTTATTGACATGGTTTACATTTTTGTATTTGAATTTTATGAGAAGCTTGTAAGTTCAGAACTTTTAAGCACATTATTTTGGATTCCTGGTAGTCTATTCATTTATATGAAGAAGATATGAAGATATGAAGATCCATTCATTTCTATGAAGAAATAGCTGCATTACTCATTTATATGGGTTGCTTTTTTACTTTGAGAATTCACTTTATTTACCTATATTTATTATTAATGGTGAAACTTACAGTAAACTGTCAATGTTTTATAAGGCATAATTAACATACAGCTGCCACCAGAGGCTATAAAAGCATATATGTTTAATGATAGTTGCTAATAAAAGAAGAAATAGTCACATCTTCTTATATGTACTTTGCATGTAGGTATGACCTCTAGGGCTGCTTAGGAATTTAAGGTCCTAATTCATCTTTTTGTTAAATGGAATTATCTTTAAATTCCTGCACACCGGTGAAATTACACATTCCATGGTCATTTTAATTTTTGTATGTTGAGGTTATTTTGGGCGGTTGGAGATGATCTTCCAAAAAAATAAATGTTCTGTGTTCCCTGAAATTTTTTTCTCTTTCTAATCTTATTATCTTTGGGCACTTGTTATTTCAGTCTGCATTGGCTGGAATATTAAAGGCAGTCACTTTGTATCTAAGCCCCAAGGGCATTCACATTGTCAGATTTAGTTCATGACCAGACTGAGTCACCCCCAGTGATGCTCGGAAAAAATAAAAACAAATGCAAAATTATCATGCAGACCAAGAAATTGCAATAGATGGATTGTTCCTAATTAACATATTGTGAAATAAATGACTGGTTTGGCTCTAACACCAGACCTGTTGTCTGTTTTTAAAGACATTTTGGAAAACTCATCTAGTTTATTTGGCGAGTCTCATTGTATAAGGGGAAAGAATAAATATTTACAAAGATTTTTAACCCTAGCAAAGCATAGTGATTTTCAATCTTAATTTAAAAAAATAAAAGAGATGTATTTGTATGAGGGTAATATGGCTGACAGGTGGGGGAGAGGGGTGTAGTTTTTAAAAGTTTCTTTTAAATAATGCAGCAATTTTCCAACAAAGAATCTAAATGTTTCAGTTATTATGGACAAGATCTGGGATCAATAGCCAAAATTTATAGTGAGAAAAAAGGGTTGGGAAGCAGTTGCTTCCTTAGTTTATAAAATTAGAGAAGACACTCCCCCTAAAGAAACTTGGTGCCCTCTAAAAACCCTGAGGAAGGATTTAAAAGTTCATTTATAATTGGTAAGTGCTGAATTGGTAATGCTCATCTTTATCCTGGTTCCCTGATTTGGCCATTATAGTTTCATGAGTTTTGCCTTAACTTGTCATTAAAATCTCAAAGATAAACTGGCAGTATTTCTTTTTAATATCTTTTAATTTTAAAAATAGTAATTGAGGGGGAACAGAAAGGCTTCCTAGAAAATTTATAAAGTGGAAATAGTTGGGTGGGATGAATTTCTTGGATAAAATTAGCCACGTGGATACCAGGTTTGTAAGTACCCTATGTATAATGCTGTGATTTTTAAAAAATTTTAATGTATTTTTGAGAGAGAGAAGAAGCACAAGCAGGGGAGAAGAAGAAAGACAGGGAGACACAGAATCTGAAACAGGCTCCAGGCTCTGAGCTGTCAGCACAGAGCCTAATGTGGGGCTCGAACCCACAAATTGCGAGATTGTGACCTGAGCAAAAGTCAGACAGTTAACTGACTGAGCCACCCAGGGGCCCCCGTATAATGGAGGAATGATTATTCCTCTAAGGCTCTTGTAATCCTGCCACTTTGCCAATCTAAAGAGTAGCTGGGCTAGACACCTATCAGACCTTAGATGACCTGGGCATGCATTATCTCAGCTCCCACTCGGTAGGTAATTGTTGTGTTTGCACTGGATATTGAGGTAGGAGTGAACTTGAAAGAGAGAGGTGATCTTAATGTAAGGATGTTCCTCTGGGGAAAAAGGAAATGATGGAAGAAAAGGAAGATGTATTCATAACTATGCAGTTTGTGCTGGGGGCACTGAGCAGTGTGGCTGGAGCACCATCCATGGCAAGGTGTAGTCTGATGGCCCCTCTAGGATGGAGGTTTCATAGGAGCAGGATGAGAAATGTGCTGTCAGGAAGGAGTTAACTTATGCCCATTGTCTCTGCACATTGGCTAAAACTTCTCCACCTTCCCCAAAGTGAACCTACTCTACTAAAATCTCTCCCAACCCCTAATTTTCATTGTATGCGAATTTATTATTGAAGCTGCTTAATCAATTAAGTAGGCTATTATATGGTAGCTTGAGCATCTACTCATTGATTCTAAATAACCAAATATATAACATTTCTAAAATGTAAATCACCTGTAAGTTAGAGATTCACTGTAGTTTGTAGTCATTCTCTTAAGATTTTAACAATCAAATCTAAAGCAGCATGTGAAAGAATTAATAAATAATGGTAGCTGCTGTGAACATGAGTGAAGCCTAAGACCTTGGCTGAAAATGAGGATTATAGCATTTACTTCCCACAATTACCAGGAAGTATTATGGCACATGATTACTAGGAAAGTGTTCTCCGGAGAAATCGAACCAATGGGATTTTATGTGATTTATGACTTATTATATATTACATATATAGCATATTAATATATGATTTATTATAAGGAATTGGCTTGTGTGATTGTAGAGGCAGAGAAGTCCCATAATGCAAACTGGTGACACAGTTCTGAGAACTGGGGGTCCTAGCTGAGGCCAGGAGAGGACTGACGTTTCAGCGTGTAAGTCAGGAACAGAGGTCGAATTCTTCCTTCTGCCTTTATTCTTTCAGGCCCTTGGTGGGTGATGCTCACCCACGTTGAGGAGGGCAATATGTTTTACTCAGCCCACCAACTCAAATGCCAACCTCTTCCAAAAACACCTTCACAGACACACCCACAAATTTAATATGGGCACCCTGAGTCCCAGTCAAGTTGACAAATAAGATTAGCCATCATAGAAGACTCATTTCCTTCCATGAAATAAAAGAAATTGAAAAATTTACCATGATTCTCTTATTAGTCACCAATAATCATAGTAAAGATAAAAGAGTTTAATTCAAGCCTGCAGATGGCTGTAGTTAATGATAGGGCCCATCCAATTTTCCTGAAAATGTTGGGTTGAAACAGTTCAAAAGCTGTCTTTGACCAAATACACACACACACTCTCTCTCTCTCTCTCTCTCTCTCTCTCTCTCTCTCTCGTTGTTTAAGGGAAAAGTACCTGAAGAAGTCCTGTATTGTACTGAAAATTGGGCCAAAATATTAATTTTTTTTCATTTTCTGAAACAAATGAAGGTTAAAGTTTTGTTTGATATGGTGGGTCATCTGAAGGATAACTGGTAGCAGTGAGGTTAATTTTATGTCTTATGCTTAAAAAATAAAGACTAAATTCAGGATATTGTGCTCACTTCAAAAAGGATCCATTATAGGTTTTGGCTGCAATTAAAATAATTTAGCTGTGTCTGCATAACCCTATGAAAAAAACATCAGAGTTAAATGGCCAAGATTGCAGACAAGAATTATCAATGTATGCTATACAAAGTATGATGAAAAATAGAATATTTGCATAGTAATTTGTTAATTACAAAGGAAAACCTAGTAGCTCTGTAGTGGGAAAACCACTTTAACCAAGTGATCAAGGTTAATTAACATCACCAGCAATGAGATACATTGCCATTGTATACCTCCTGATAAGGTACACTGAGCAGAGCACATCATCATTTCCATGGTATTCTTGCCAAAATTGCCTATCCTATATTTCATCATGAGGAAACATCAGACAAACCTAAATTTAGAAACATTGTGTAAAATAACTGGGCAGTATTCTTAAAAACATCAAGGCTATGAAAGACAAAGACTAAGATAATGTCAAATAGGAGGAGACTAACAAAATATAACAATGAAATGTATTGTGGAATCCTGGATTGGATCTTTAACCCAGAAAAGACATTAGTTGGACAGTTAGTAGAAATTGCAGATGATCTGTAGAATAGTTGATAGCATTCTATCAATATAGACTTCCTGGACTTGGTAAGTGTACTATATATCTATTTAAGATTTTAAGGGGCGCCTGGGGGGCTCAGTCAGTTGAGTGTCTGACTTCAGCTCAGGTCATGATCTCTCTGCTCCTGGGTTTGAGCCCTACGTCAGCCTCTGGGCTTACAGCTTGGAGCCTGGAGCCTGCTTCAGATTCTGTGTCTCCCTCTCTCTCTGCCCCTCCCCCACTCACACCCTGTCTCTCTCTTTCAAAAATAAATAAAAATTTAAAAAAATTTTAAAAAAGATTTTAATATTTGATGAAGTGAAGCGTGTATCAATTTTTCTAAGTTTCTTATAAATGTGAAATTATTTTAAAATTAGGAGTTAAAAAATAGGCAGTGGATATTATTCTTTTCCACACAAGAATAAATAGAACTGTGTGTCTGTGTGTGTACATTTAAAAGTCACTGGGGAGGGGCACCTGGCTGGCTCAGTTGGTGGAGTGTGCGACTCAGAATTGTGAGTTCGAGCTCCACATTGAGTGTGGAGATTACTTAAAAATAAAAATCTTAGGGGTACCTGGTGGCTCAGTCAGTTGAGCATCTGATTCTGGGTTTCAGCTCAGGCCATGATCTCACGGTTTCATGGGTTCCAGCCCCGTGTCAGGCTCTACGCCAACATCACGGAGCCTACTTCCGATTCTGTCTGCCCCTCCCCTGCTTGTGCTGTCGCTGTCTCTCTCAAAATAAAAAAATAAACTTAAAATTAAAAAAAAATTTAAATAAATAAAAATCTTAATAAAAAAGTCACCAGGGATGTAAAATAACTGTATTTTGTAGGAACCAAAAGATATAGTAACCATTCTTATGATTTATTAACTCAGATGAGGCAGGTGCGAAGTGTTACCTTCAGCATTGTATTTCCAGTGCCTACCACGCAGCTGGCACATAGAAGAAGGTGGTTATTGGGTGGATACATGAGTAAATTGCACACCTTGGTGATTTCATTCCATTGTATATTCAACGAATATTTTTTGAGCAACCGACTGGGTTTCGTACATGGTGCTAGGTGTTGGGAACATAAAGGAGCTGCAAAACCAGAAGTAATGAGTTTAATTAGGGATGTGAGCGGGAGGATTGCCTAGACTAAGCCTTCCTTGAAGAGGATCCTTGAGTGATTTTGAAGAACGCCTGGTGGGGAAAGGCAACAGGAAGCCAGAATCCCAAGTAGAAGGAAAAGTGTTTGCTCAGGCATAGACAAGAGGTTCAATGTGACTGGTGAAAGTGGTTTATAAAGGACAAGGTTGGAAAAATGCATAGGAGCTAGATTTTGGGGGGAAAAAAACTTTGGACTTTGTTTTATGTTTCCATAGACCTGTTTACTGGCTTCCAGTTTTCTGAAGAAATTGGTTTTCAGTGGCCAAAGCCAGTCAGAACTAGTGTTTGTTCAAAATTGGAAGTGGGCTTAGTTATCAGAGCAGAAGGGGAAGGTACTAAATAGGAATGTAGAGTTTGGTTCTATTCAGAAGGGAGCTGTGCAATTTGCAGGTGACAGACTAGCAGACCTCTTGAGAAGTCAGCGTTGGGAATGCAAGCCAAAAATTAGAAATACGCATGCTTCACTATGTGATGTGAATGATCAGAGACGAAACAGGACTAAAAAGAGGAAAGCACAAGCACAGGTACACGTGTATATATATTTATATTTATATGTATATATATATTTATACATATATATGTGTGTATATATACACACATATATACACCCTATATAATCTATCTATATACACCAGACACCGGGGGGTAGATTTAATACGTTTGTTTGGAAAAACGGTATTTTGCTTCTTAGTGAAAATTCTTCACTTGGATCACGGGGAAAGCAGTGCATGTTTTCTGTTACTTTATTTCACTTTGTGTCATGAAGGGCGAATTGTCATTTTTCCCTCCTGATGCTCTCTGTCATTCTTCAGACAAATACTGTGAGGCAGAGTGAATGTTTAAAGCTGAATCTTCTGCCAGTACTAGCCCTGCATTTTAGGAAAATCCCTCTTTACTCTGTTATTTTCCTGATCAGTCTCATTTGCCAAAGATACCCTGTTTTCTCAACTTTTTTCTCTTTCTCAAATGGCTGAGCCTGAATCGTTCTAAGTTTGACTTGTTAATAATGATTTCCAGGAAGCTATAACAACCAAAAGAGTTTTTGACTTACTGCCGAAAATGGAAATCTTATTTTTGCCCATGACAGATTAAAGTTCAGCCTCCAAATTACTGGTTAGCAATGATGATGAAAATAAATATCCTGTGTTCTTAAATTTTATAGGTTTCAGATCTTATTCTCATACGTTTGTTTGATCCTTGTGACATCTCTGTGAGCAAGGCCAGGCAGGTGATGTCATCCCAGGATAGCAAATGGAAGGACCGAGGACCATGTGGTTCATAAGCAGTGGAATTAAGCCCCAGGCCTCCATCTCTCTCTTTAACTTTGTCTCCTTTTCCTAAGTGCTGGGGTGCCTTTGAGATAATTGTTTAAACTCTGTCTCTTCCCTCCTCTTGGCTGGCACTTGGCCAAAATCATAACCTTTTCTATCATCTTAAGTTGTTTTTAAAAGTACCGATAGGCAGATGCAGGAATTGGTTCAGAGTTTTATTGTTTGACCTTTACTTGTTCTTGTAGCCACTTAGGCAAATGCCTTTGTATTTGTAACATTAAAACCAAGGTGAAGAATATGTTTGTGACTCGGGAGAATAAAAACGTTTCGTTTACTGCCACAGTGACAATGTCTTCAAATAAATCTTCATGTGGAATAATTCCCTCCTAATATCATTGATTTGTTGCCTTGTTTGCCTCTTTCCTCTTCTTTTTCTCTATTTCTAAAATGGGAAGTAGAAAGACCTATATCTTAGAAGATTAAAAATAATACATAAAGAATTTGGCAAAACCCTTAACACTAAGTAGTAATTTTAATAAGATTACTTTCCTAACCCCTTGAAAATAAATTTTGGAAGACATAAATTCTGAATGGGTAAAGCTTTGAAACTGGTAGCAGGTTGGGCTTGGTGGAAAACAGACTCTGAGCTACAGATGAATTTGCAGGATATTACTCAGAGAGTGCACTCGGGATTCACACCCATGGAAGGGAGTAGAAGGAAGCAGGACAGGCCAGAAGAAGTTGACCTGTGATGCAAGCCCAGTGACAGCCTCAGTCACTTGAGCTAGAGTCACTTGAGCTAGTCATACTAAGTTATAGCATGAGGATCAGGCCCTCTTACTTCCACCCAGTCACTAGATGCAAGCCACCCTGGGCAAAGCAGCTCTCTTCAGCTGAGAAAGTTCCGGAAGGGAGCTGGCAGCCAGGGCTGCCTGCCCTAATGCTCTCAGCAGCTGGCAGGGTAAGTCATGCATTTCTGAAGAGGGATCTTGATATTGCAGCAGCCACCACCACACTTTATGTTTACCTGGAGTCTAAATGGCAGTGGTTCAAGCACTGAAGTTCTCCAGTCCCTGATAGAACTATCCTCTTCACAGACCAGGACAGCAATACATGTTCAGGTGGTGCTTGTGCAGTGTCAGAAATGAATATCTTTTATTCAGGACGCATGTGATTTTTCGGTCACTCGGGCCAGAAGGGAGTCACGGGACATGCCTCTAGTCTGGACCGAAGTAACTGTGGCATGTGAATGGAATCCTGCTTGTACGCGTACCTGTGCTTGTGCTTCTCAAGTGTGGCTGCAAGGTGTACTGGGTGCGTGGCCCTTTTTCGGAACAGAGCCAGATCCCAAGCTCATGGCAAGTCTGAGGAGGACAGGAGCACAGCATTTCTTTCATTTTCTTAGTTCATTTCCAGCATCAGAGCAGCATTCAGGAGCTTCCAGTTTATCTCTGCCCCCCCCCACCCCCCCACCNAGCTGTCATATTGGTAGCCAGGTACCAATAGAAATCTCCAAGTGACGGCCATCTGCCCTCAAGCCCTATTCCAGACAGCTATTAAGAAGGAAGAATCTTTTCTTAGAGTAGCATTCTGGCTTTCCCCACCATATTTTGTCTCTCCCTACAGGAGAATTTTGTGCATGTGCCAGGAGATAGCCCCTTGTTTTCTTCCCTAGTCTACCATTTTATGAAATGAAGTCCCTGGAAAGAATTTCTCATTAATCCCTGCCCCTTTTCTGTTTCCTCCAGCCCATATCACGGTTCTTCAGAAATCCACCAATGACACTCAAAACGAGTCAACCTAACTATAGATATATTCATGGCAAGCCAGAGTTGAATGTACAATGTGAAATGCATGTGGACATAGGCAGGAACCAGTTCTAAATGTGCTCTGAGCAAGACTTTCTTTAGCATTACTGCACAGTCACTGCCTGCTTCATCATTGCCTTCTGTTCCTGCTGTGCATTAAAATCATGGAACTACTCATGTCAGTATGTTTTTTTGGTTTCTGGTGCAGTCATAGCACGTTTTTTTGTGGCGAAAAACAAGCAGTTTCATTTTTGTTGTAAATAGGATTATCGGGGTGATCTCAGAACTTGAGAACAACAATACCATGTTCTGTGTTGTAAATGGTCAGATCACAGGTGACCTTTCAGACCATAACCTGTTCATGATTCAAAGATCCTGTTACTAGAAAGACAAAGCCAAAACTCTGATTTTGAGAGATGAGTTTCTTTCCTTTGTGTCAGAAAGGACAAAACATTTTCATTATTTTTTTTTACATTATGTTCCATTCATCTTAGATTGTCAGCCCATAAAGGGCAAGGGCAGCCTTTGCTAGGCTTGAATTGAGTTGAGGCAAGTAGAATCATCATAAATACTGTTTTGATGATGATGATAAAAAACTTGTTATTGTCTGCGAGGTAGAGCTACTTCACTGACTTAGAGTAGTTTTTTTAATACCTTTTTTCTATTTTTACTTTGAAAAATTGTAGAACTTTTGAGATTGAGTTTCTCTGTGCTGTTTAAAAGTTTTATGTAATGAATTTGTTGTTTGCATGAACAAACAGTATCATTGAAACTGAGGTACGAGTCTCCACAAAATGATGTTTCTTTCTTTCTACTTTCTTCATAGAAAATATTTATGAGCCTGTATGAGGATGTTTCTCACAGCCATTTAATTTCAAATAAATTGTCAATAGGTATTAAACTGATTATCATTATATAAACAAATAACATTATTAGTGATAATAGGCAGCTATTTATGGTATGGCTTTCAAAATGGCTATGCTCTACATTTAACACTTCCATCTTAGCTAAAAATTTAAAAGACTTGACTCTAACTTAGGTTTATATGCATGTTTGTTAATCCAAATAAATTTTTTATGTAGTAGCAAATGGGAAGAGATGAACACAACACCATATTTGGAGCCAAAGATGAAGAAAGGAAAGGGATAGCATAAAGAAATAAAAAGAGCTAACCTTGGACCTAGAACTTTAACTAAGACTCCTTGACAGTTCTCAGTGTAGAAGGGTGGAGAAATCAAACCCCCAAAAGGGAGTAATATGGATAAAAGCACTGAGGCTTGTAAGAAAGAGCTTGGTGAGAATTTGAATATGACTGAGCATTGGGCACTTTGTCTACCTCCTTGGGTTTAAGGAGGAGGCATCTGAAGTCCAGTGAGACTGAGGAACTTACTAGCATGCCTTTGTTAGTTTTCAAGTATTAAGTAGCTGGGGAGTAAAATCAGAATTCACCTACATAGACTACTTGGATAAAAAATGAAATGATACACAGTCATAACTCAGACAAATTGTCCCTGCAGTTTAAGCAACCTCTGTATGAAAGAATGAGTTTTCACAGGTAGTATAGTTTGGATCTGAAAATTTTGAGTGCCCTCATATTATTTTAGCATTAGCAGTAGTAATATTAATAGCAGTAATGACCATACCCTCATTCATTCCCTTACTGATTTTTTTTACTGAGCTCACATTGAGTACCAAGCTCTGTACTGAATTGGGTATACAGTTGAGAGCTAAAAGCAACATCATTCTCCCATTTATGGAACTTACAGTTTATCGGAGGAGACATCATTCAAAAACTTGCATGAGTAAGGAGTGTGGTTGGGTAGTATATGTTGTTATGGGTATGTGTCATTGGGATGAGGGGATGTACATCAGGGAAGGCTACTCTGAGAAGTGACCACTGAACTCCTATCTGTAGGATGAATGGCCTAATTTGACAAGGAGTGAAAGCAAGAGTATTCTTTACAAGAAGAGGTCAGTCATGCACAAAATCCAGTGTTTGAGGGAATAAAGTGACCAAGGTATTGATAGAAGGTCTTTGTGACCAGAATACAGAAAGTCAGGATTAAGAGGAGCAGGATGGAACCAGAGAGAAGGACAGGACCTTATAGGCTGCACTACTGATTTCTGTATCGTTAGCAGAGCTCTGATATATTGAGGAGGAAGTTGACATCATCACTTGTGCATTTTGAAAAGGCCTCTTTAACTGTTGTGTGAGAAAGGGATTGGAGAGGACCCTGAGTATCTGAACATAGACCTGTTAAGAAAGACTGCTGGGGAAGGCCAGGCAAGGCTTGGGGAATATTGGGAGAGGAGATGTCAATGAAAGGACACCTTTAGGAAATACTTCAAAGATAAGATGATTGTGACATTGTGAAGGATTGGATATGTGGGTGAGGGGGCCCTCACCCCAGGGTTCCGGGCTTTTCCAGTCGATGGACAGTGCTAGCTCGCATTTGATGGAACTGGAAACAGTGGAGGAGGGTCTGGTTCGTAGACACCTAAGGACTGTATAAGCTAAATGGCAGCATGAAATAAGAGGAAAATAATTAGCCTGATGAAACTGTTGTCTAGTACTGTACAATATATTTTATCACCTTTTAATATGAAAGAGATCAGATCAAATCAAATGGATGAAATATAAAAATTTTCCTGATGCCACATACAGAAACAGAAACAACCCCCCCCACACACACACACACCAAGAAACCCTACAAAACCTTAAAGGTGACAGAATCAAGGGTAACTGGTGGCATTGTGGACATTGTGTTGAGGAAGGACAACCAGGGAGACATCCCAGAAGGCTTCACAGTGGCCCTGTTGAGGGATACAGAGAAATCACCTCATAATAGCAGGATAAAGCAGGACTGTCAATAGACTAATAATTTAGAATAACATTCAGAATGGGTGATTGGGATGGAGAAAATAGATTTGGTTAGAGGATGACAGGAGATAACGGGTTCAGCTGGAAGTATGCTCAGTTTTAGGTGTGGAACCACCAGCGTTGTGAGCAGTCAAGGTAACTTCGTGAATGTAGCAAGGCAATTCTGGATGCAAGCTTGCTCTGAATGAAGTCTTTTAAATTGTTATCAGTCTACTGTCTGTTCAGTTGTTGATCTCTTGTAAGAAGAGGTCTCTGAAAGTTATTTGAGATAATCTGTCTAGGTATACGACCTTTGATTATTTTTTGAGCAAACATCTAGCACCTCAGTATGACGTCATATGGTGTTTATGATTATAGTTAGAAAATGATGTCATGGGGGCACCTAGGTGGCTGAGTTGGTTAAGCATCAGACTCTTGGTTTAGGCTTAGGTCATGATCTCATGGTTCATGATACTGAACTCTGTTGTCAGCACAGAGCCTGCTTGGGATTCTGTCTTTTTCTGTCTCTCTGCCCCTCCCCAACTTGGGTGCACACACTCTCTCTCTCTCTCAAAAGTAAATAAACTTTAAAAAAAAAGAAAAAGAAAAAGAAAATGACATCATGAATTAGTGCTTGTCTAAAATGTTCTAACTTGGTTACTATACCATTATTTTCATCCATCTCATGTACTGTGGGTTATGTTTTTTGTCCTGTGTTTTGATCTCTACTGTTAATTTTGTTTGGAGATTACAAAAGGGTTTTAGACCTCTCTAAAAGCCCATTACTTATTGGCATGTTCTGATTTTTGACAGATTCATGTGTTTCTTCAAGCTTTTAAAATACATTCACAACAGCAGCGATAATTTATTTTGGGGATTGGGGTTGTATCTAAATCTCACTGTCTGAGACAGAATTATAAAATTGATTTCCAGAATTCAGGGCTTTTAAAAATCAAGCAGTCAAAGCATTTATTATCATTTTTTAAAGCGTGAATTGCAAGTTCATTACAGTGCTCATAGTATTTAACAGAACATGCCTCTTCTTTTTTCATGTGTTGAGGTGCATTTTTGTTATTTCTCCATTTTTGTTATATCTCCTTTTTGACTCAGGCATTACTATCCTGGGGAGAATCACTGTGCTTCATCCTGTCTGTAGCTCCTCAAGGTACCTAGAGATGACCAACCTATACACACTTTCTCTCTGGTTTTAACATCCTAGTCCTGCCCAAACCTGTGAAATGTTTTAGAAACCAGTCAGTCTGTAATCACTAGGTAAGACTAAATTGTGACACCCTATGGACACACACACCCTATTCCAAGAGAGTTAAGGCATATGGGAATTGTCATCATGACTCTGTGTTTAATGCTAGGAGAGGAGTCCAGTCATTACTAAATAAAATGTTACTATTGATTACTACTCAAGAGACTGCTTTCATACCACATACTTGGCTAACCCCTGGGGATATGCTAGTATAGTAAGCAAATAGATGCAGTCTCTTCTCTTGAGGAGCTTATAGTCTAGGAAACAGAAGTCTCTCCAGCAATATTATCGAAAGGTAGACCAAGCTTAACAGCAAGAAACATAGGTATTCCTCATTTGTTATTGAATACGTATATATTGAATAACTACTATGGGTGAGGTGTTTGCGTGAAGAGGGAATATAGCAATAAACAAGAATGGCACAGCACTTTCCTGAGCTCTTCAGGAAATATCTTTGTCACATAGGTTGTTGAGTGATATTGTTGATATTTTGTAGTGTTTTAGTAAATTCCCTATCTTTGAAATACATATTTGTAGCACTTATTTGACCTGGAAGTTGGTAAAGTATATAAACATCAAGATTGACTCTTCAAAAATATGTAACATTTAAATATGACGGCAGGTTTTAGCTCTCTGAGTGTACTCCCTCTTCACATTCATTTTTCCTAGTCAGTAACATTTAATAGAAAGCAGTATTACTGGCTGTAACCGATATGATTATTTTCATATATTCTATAACATGTCTTACAGTTATTGCCAGTTTTCGAGGAACGGTCCCATATGGCCTGTCATTGGAAATTGGAGATACAGTTCAGATCCTGGAGAAGTGTGATGGTAAGTGGTCTAGTTTGTTTGAAGCTGTATAACCAACCTCCTCACCACTGGACAGTTGAAAGTGTTTACAAATTCTGTCCTTCTATTAATTTCTGGAATTTTTCCAGTGGTCACAGTGAACCATTTTTGATAAAGCTTGTTTCTTGCGTATTCAATGTCTGGCTTATGGAAAAGCATCATTTGCTATTTTTAGGATGATTTTATTGTTCCTGAAATTATTTCCTTACAGCCACTAGATATCAAAATAGAAAGCAGTTGAGGCTACTGTATTTGTGGGAGTTCATGACTCAGTACCAAACTAGAAGGTCTTTGTCAGAATGTCAAGTGTCTTGTAGGTCGCCCAGGATAGGAAGAAACCTACGTCCAGAGCAGAAATGGCTTCTCCAAGGTTAGGTAATCAGAGGCCTTGGGGAAGGCTCCAGCCAAGGCCAGCTCTGCTCTGGTCCTGCAGTCTTCTCCCCACCCCCAAATTTGAACTAAAGTTATTCAGTGCATATGAAATGTTAGTGGGATATACTGTAAGAACTTTATGATTAATACTGATTTATGTAGCCATGTAACTCATTAAATCAAGATACTTAATATGTCCTCACGGGTTTCCATTCCTGTAAATGGACTTAAACGCTAGTATTTAAAAAGATCTCAGGTGAAATGACTACTCTTTTTTTCTTGTTAATAAAATGGCCACATTTTAAAGCCCTACCAGAGAAATCCCAAAATACCCATTTTCTTCTGAAATGCTGTCTTTTGTAGGAATTTATAATATGATAACATTCTGTCATGTCAAGATCCATGAAACTGTATTCCTCAAAACAGAACTATGAAGTTTACTTACTGCCAGATGCATTTTGTCTATGTTTACTTTGTATACAGTCAGTTTTGAATTGGTGCATAAAAATGGGCTTCATAGCTAATGGGAGCTCTTTTGTAAGCTAAAAACCTTCTCCTGTGGTATAATTGGATGGAGACCTCTGTATGAGATTTTTGCAGTTCTCAAAAAGTTTTGGTTTCTGTTAGAATAATTATTTAAGATTAGATGTATTTCTTGGGTATGTGTTTAAGGGATATAATCAATCCTAAGGTGTACAGTCTCTGCTCCATTCATTCTGCTTTCTTCAAACTGATTTTAAAGCTCTTAAGTATGACAATTTACAATATATCCTTTTAAGAAAACATATGAGGAACAAAAATATTTACATCCAAGTTCAAATACTTCCTTTTAAAAACTCAGTTCATTAAAAGGCCCAATTCAACAGAATATTTGTTACATGGTAAAATAATTTCTTACCAAGAAACAAAATGATTCTGTGCTTGAAGAAATTCTAAGTTGAAAATAATACATTTGTAGGGGACTATATATTTACCATGTATTTACGTGTATGCTCTACTTGTTTTAAGCTGTAAAAAGATAGGTTCCTTTTTCAGGACAGTGCTGTACAATTGACACAGAGTTGCTTGGAGGTTAAGTCATAGGCATTCCATAGAATAATAATTAGGGTGAGCTCATTACTAGAACACTTTGCTGATAAGAGTGCCCATCACTGTTCTTAATGGACAATACCTGATTTCCGTCTTCTTATGCAATCGGACTGATCCTAATCCTAGATGATGGGCTGAAGGGTGTGAAAATTCACTCCATGACTGTTGGCTGAGCCCTATTCTTCAGTGATATGTTCTGGACCTTGTAGTCCGGCAACAACAAATTGGAAGCATATTAAAATCTTTTGCAGATTCTTGAATTTCTCTGAGACATAAGGTAGCCTTTTATAAGATGTAGAGAAACCATACTCAGGAAAATTAACTTGCCCTAAATAATAAGTTAGCAAAGCCAGAATTTAAGCCCAATGCTCTCATTCCAAACTCTGTACTTCTATTATGCATGTTTGTATTTTTCATATAAATTTCCATTATAATTTTTTAAACACTTGCATTAATAGAATACTTAAACTAGTAGTCTCTTGAGATACAGTCTAACCCAATTCCAACCCCCATCTTTTCATACATAGAATATTTACATATAGGGTAAAATTCCATCAGGAAAGGACAGATTGATTTGTAATCACTTCTTTTCTTTAAAATATTACAATGGTTTAATCAAAATAATGACCCTGATTATTTCTCCACAGGCTGGTACAGAGGATTTGCCTTAAAAAATCCAAATGTCAAGGTAAAAAAAAAATTACTCCTAACCATAATTATGGGATTTTTAAAAAGTTATTTTACTTCATTTCATTTTACAATTGAAATTACAGTTGGGACTCTCAGTTGAAATGGCAAGTGGAATTTCAGCTTTTCATAATTTTGGAAATTCCTTTGAACTTGGATTATCATTAAGACATGCTACTCAAGTGATAATCCTACGTAGCTCTTGCAGTTTGTACTGAGAAGACCTTAATAAGCTCATTATATATAAACACAATTTTTCTGAAGTGTTAGTTTACCGGAGAGGGAAATTAAAATTCAGGGTAAATAGATATTCCAGAAAAAATACCAAGTAGAGGTATTTAATTTTTAAGTTGTCTGTGGTATCATTTGTAAAATATTGGTATGGAGAAACAAATTTATTTCAGCAGCCTATCAAGAGTCCCTTTTAGGTTTGGGCAGGTGAAATACGGGGAAACCATATTACAAAGAGCTCCCCCTTTTACCATTCCAGGCAGAAACTAAAACTCATTGTCCTGTATATGTTTATATACATCCTCAGGAATTATAGTAGGAAGTAGTATGATTTTTGTTTTACCTTTCATTTGTATGCTTTATCATTTTGGCATTAATCCTTACTATTCTCTGTGGCCCTCTGCTTTATTTTAATCTCTCAACCTTTCAGCCGTGCTTTGTACATTCTGTAATACTCTTACATGTCATGTTCACTTCTTGGTTTAATTCTGGCTTTATTAGAATTTTAGATAAGAAATTGTATCATTTCTTATTCTCAAAATATAATGTAAGTAATCTAAAGTCTTCTGCCTACCTTTCTGCTTAACTATACCTTTTTCTAGATCATCCAGCTTTGTATAATAACTGTATTTTATTTATTTTTGGTCCTTCTAAAGGAAAGCCTGAGGGGCAAAAGATTATAGAAATTGAATTTTTTAAATATTTTAGTCCTTATTTAAAGTTATTTTTGGGCATCTGCAAGGCACATGCAAATATAGTTTTAGTACTTATTTATTTAGAATAATATTGAAACAAATAGGATTTATTTCTGCCTCTCTTCTAATCTCAAATTCTGACCTTTTCTTATTATAATTACTCTGTTAATCCTACCATTTTGAGTTAATTTAGGTTTTGAAGGAAAAAAGTATTGTTTCCATGTATATCTGTTTACCACTGTTGTATGTACAGAATTTGCTTATTAAATTTTATGTTATCCTTGGATCCACAGTGGTGATAACATATTCAAATGACATTTGCCTTCCTAAATATTTAATTGAATTTGTCATTTGATTACACATCAAAAATCATTCAGAGGATATTGTCATTTAATGGGCAATAAAATTGATGCTAATTTTTTTTATGTTGCTTCTTTCAACGTCCCATTTAGAACAAAGGAGCAATTTCCTTGTCCTGTCTTTCCTGTACAATAAAAAGCTTTAAGCTAGCGTGCTGTCTTTTGTTTAATTTTTGTTCCATCAGAATACAGCCTGCTGATTAACTGCTGCTATGTTTTCATCAGAGATCTTCCATAACACATAATACATGTATTGTCTTCCAGTTCATAGTGATTTTTTTGTGTGTGTTTATTTAAAAATAGCCATGAGTGCTTTAGAGAGAAGATAAGGAACAACTACCAAAACAAACAAAAAACCCTCTTTGAAAACTATGTAATATTAAAAAAAAAAATTCTTATGCAGTGTAACATGCTTTCTATTCTATGCAGAATTCCTGAGAATTTTTCGGTAACTCTGGTTTGTAAAGAACAGATTTTTGAGTGAGATTTAATTTTTTTTACTGTATTTATTTCAGAGAATCCCTGAATTTGTAAACTAGTCCATGGTAGAAAATAAAAGAAATGGGTCCAGTGTGATGACACGTTGTTTTTCCCTATTTCTGCTATTGTTCTCTTGTATGACTGTTGTGTATGCATATGACTTGTGAAACTCTCCCCTGCCTTATACATCCACTAGCACCTTAACCTTCATGTTTTCTCTTCCAGGGTATCTTTCCTTCCAGCTACGTTCACTTGAAAAATGCCTGTGTGAAGAACAAAGGGTAAGAAATGAGTTTTATTAACGGAGGATTTTTGCAGAACCGTTGCTTATTTTAGAATTTGAAAGGCTTAGTAATTGGCTTGAAAAATGAATGAAAGGAGCTCATTCCATTGTCTGTGTTGTCTGATAAAGGCGGTTGGTGGAGACAATTGAATACACTCCATCTATGCGTGCTAGATCTGAGTACCCCACTGGGGCACCGGAGGTCTCTCATTGTCCACAGAGCGCGGAATCAGCCTAATCGTAAGCACAAGGAGTAGGTTCTTTCTGTTCCCGCTATATAGAAAAACATGCCCATCGACCCATGGAATGCTGAGTCATGTCTCAAACCCCAGGAATTTCCTAGATTTACCACTGATTATAAGCACTCAAGTCTGACTGTTTCTCCCTAAATGGGGATAATACCATGTTTTTGTGTAAAGCCACCACTCTTCTCTTTTAAGGAATGGGATTTCTGTACTTTGATTGAGCTCGTTGATCACCTAAGATTTCTCATACATTTTAAAAGTCTTTCCAGTCTGTTTCCAAAAGAACTTGGAGTAGCTATCAAGATAGCAGGGTCATTCAAATAAAATACCATAGTATAAAATAGTAGAACTTGCTTACTTAACTGCTTTCATGAGCAGGTGATTCATTGTAAGTGGGCTGTGGATTTGGATCTAAACGTTTGCTGCCAGTGTCATGAGAAATTCATCCTGGATCATTGAATGATTGTCATTTTATGACAAAAGGAAGAATCCAGATTCAACTGCAAAAATTACATTTTTCTTCAAATAGAAAAAAATAGCAATTTATTTGGATTACTAAAGCACATATTGAAGTATAGTAAATGAGATCTTCAAACTTTAGTTTTACCAAAAAAGTTCCAAGGATGCTATTTAACTGGATGATTCTCATATCTAGTGTCTCTAAAGGTAGAGTATTAATCTTAGTTCAGTGAAATAATTTCTGCAGATGGTTGAGAATATATGGTGTAAACACTTTCAGAGTGTCCTATATGGATAAAACTTAAGAGTCTAGGAGATCCTTATTTATTTTGAGAGAAAGAGATACAGAGACAGAGAAACAGAGAGAGAGAGGAAATCCCAAGCAGGTTCTGTGCTGTCAGCACAGAGCCAGAAACAGGGTTCAATCCCACAACACTGGGAACATGGGATACCCAGTGTTTCAGGGATCATGATCTGAGCTGAAATCAAGAGTCAGTGCTCAACCAGCTGGGCCACCCAGACACCCCTATGTGTCTGCTACTTTAAGCGACATTACTATCAGTAGTAGTAGCTGTTTATTATTTGAAATAGTAGATTAAAAACATAATTCTAATATTAATATTTACCGTTACTACTACTGCTGTTGTTGTTTTTTTTAGAAAGTCACTGGGGTTTTTTTTTGTCTTTTAATGTTTATTTTATTTTTGAGAGAGAGCCCACGCACGTGGGGGAGGGGCAGAAAGAGGAGGACAGAGGATCTGAAGCGGGTTCTCTGCGCTGACAGCAACAGGCCCAATGCAGCGCTTGAATTCACAAACCGCAAGATCATGACCTGAGGCAAAGTTGGATGCTCAATTGACTGAGCCACCCAGGGGCCCCTACTACCACTATTTTGAATAGATGTGTGTCCTTTGGGAATGTGGTGCAGCTGTAACCCACCAGAAATGAGCCAGGCAGAATTACTGGTCCTTTTGGAGCTCTCCCGCCAGGCTCACTTTGACACTGTCCAGCTCTTCTCAAGTAAACCAAAGGAAACTCTAGAAGATATTTAAGCCATAGGCCTACTCTTTGTTCTGACCGTTCTGCTCTGGTGACCTGGGCTCGACAATGTGAAAACCTCAAGGTCTCTACTCTGACCCTTAAAGTGCCCACCTGGGCAAACTCACACAACCAGTTTTCCTAGCCGCCTTTGCCCCAAGCCCAGCCCTACTCATTCAGCCACTCAGCCCACACCTTACACTCTGACGGAGGGAAAGACAGGATACTAGCAAAGATGATGTCAGTCATCACTTGATCCATTGGAAGTCCTACCTCTCAAAGCAGATTAGGGTGGGGTATTATCAAAATAAATGCCTTCTTTTATTTATTAATTTTTGTCCTGCGCAGTAACTGGTATGTATCTGACTGACCTGGTTCCCTGAGACTGAGGAAGTTGAAATATGGATAAAGTGGTCTCAAAGTTTAGTTGTGTAAGTTTAAGACCTGGTTGTGGGTTCTCTCTGTGATGCAGGGCATAATGAACATTAAATAGCAGTGAACACTGTGGGTAGAACCCACGTTGATTAAAAAAAAAAGTTATTGGAATTGATTGAGACCCTAGCTTTTAGGGCTGTTAACTGGAAGTAAAACGTTAGCCTGGAAAACATTTGAGAAGACATATTGCTGGATGATTTCTTTCTCAAAGAAGAACTTCTTTAGGATTTAGATGTTACCTCTCTTACTTTAAGATTAGCAGCTTGCGGTGCCTGCTTGGGTAGCTCAGTCAGTTAAGCATCTAACTCTTGACTTCGGCTCGATGCCTGATAATCCCAGTTCATGAGTTTGAGCCCTGCATTGGGCTCTGCACTGACAGTCTGCTTGGGATTCTTTCTCTTCTCTCTCTGCCCTCCAGCTGCCCTTGCTTTCAAAATAAGTAAATAAACTTTAAGGAAAAAAAAAGAAAGAGTAGCAGCCAGTGGCCCACCGGGATGAAATTGCTGCAGAGTATATCTCAGAATAACTAAACAAAATATAATTTCAGGGGCAACTACTTAGGACTACTGGAACATTGATTTTTGGTTTTGGTATAATTAAGAGGAAACAGCTGCCTCGGTGAAAATGACAATTTTGTGGAGCTTCTTAAAAATTTACATTTTGGTGGAACAAACCCCAAATCAACTTCTCACAGACTGAATTGCCTTTACATTCAATCCTGGGTCTTCAGAGCTATGTAGGGCTGATGGGGGTCCTTAAATTAAATTATACTTGATGAACAGCGAGGCCACTTCTGCATTGTTTAATTGCTGCTTGAGGTCATGCCACTTTTTAAATGTTAACTGGGTTGTCGAGTTGTCCTGGAAATTCATCGTTCCCTTCTTGACCTTACATGTGATCATTTTATAATCTCTGTCTCCAAATATTCATCATTTAAATTGCAACAGCTGCTTCAGAAGCAAAGTACATGTGATACCACTTGCCAGTGCCACATGTAGACTTGATAAAAGGTTCTGTATATGTCGCAGGTCATAGACTACTGTTTACTTTTATTTCTAAGTTTAAATCTGGTTTTACATTTTCAGCTGTGTTTAAGCTTAGAAAGAAGGAAAATATTCACATAGCAAGTATTTTAGCAGCAGTATGAAATGAGGAAATGAGGCTCTGTTGGTGAAGATTTTAGTCTTCTTACTTGCTGTCAAAAAGACTACAAAAGACAATTATACACCCTTTGGATATAACACCACAAAGGAACTACAGAGCAGTTATTAGCCTCATGCTAAGAAGCAATTTTCCCTTGATCATCTAGACAACCTTGTTCAGTTTCTATGATGTTGTTACCTTCTACATATTAGATGTTGTCCTTGAAAAAATACATACTCAATGTTAAGAAAATAATCTCCATCACATAGCTGGTAACACCCTTTTGAGAAGTTGTAATAATAGCCACTTAAGTATTTTCACTTGCACACATATTAAAGAATTTGAAAAAAAAGAAACTTGAGATGAAGAAAAGGTTGTTATATATCAGGATAGACAGAGAGAATAAATGAAACCTTCTGGGTTTTCTTTTTTGTCCATATCTTCATGTATCTTCTCAACAGCCGGACCACTGTACATATCCTAGTAAATGTTGGTATGTTTTCCAAGTATAGTTCCTGAATTTAAGAGAAAAACCAGGAAGAATATATTGACCTAATCAGAAGAACATTATGCAATGGATATTCAAACATTTGTGATTTCAAAAGCTCTTAAGTTCAGGGTGCCTCAGTTGGTTAAGCATCAGACTTTGGCTCAGGTCATGATCTCACAGGTTGTGGGTTAGAGCCCCGCGTTGGGCTCTGTGCTGACAGCTCAGAGCCTGGACCCTGCTTCAGATTCTGTGTCTCACTCTCTCTCTGACCCTCCCCTGCTCACGCTGTCTCTCTCTCTCTCACTCAGAAATAAATTTTTTAAAAAAATTAAAAAAACCCCCAAAAGCTCTTAAGTTCTATGATGCATGATAACATTACTAATACACTAATTGTTTTTCATGGTCCCATTTACAGAAAATAAAAATGAAGTGTTAATAAGGTCAAGTGAGTGTTGAGAGGAGCCTGGGTGGCTTGATCAGTTGAGCATCAGACTTTGGCTCAGGTCATGATCTCACGGTATGTCAGTTCAAGCCCCTCATTGGGCTCTCTGCTGTCAGTGCAGAGCCCACCTCAGATCCTATGGTTTGCCTCCCTCTCTCTGCCCCTCCCTACTCGTGCTCCTTCTCTCTCAAAAATTAATAAACATTAAAAAGAAAATTAAGTGAGTCTTTAATATGTACCTCAGTGTCTAGATATTTATAACACTAAGTCACTTTTGGATGTTTGGAACCATAATATCCTGATCATCGAACAAGTCTGTCATCTTTGAATTCTATGGTCATAATGCTTGGAAAGCAAAAGCCATCTCATAGTTTATGCGAACTTGGTGATCTCATGTTACATGAAGGCTTTTGGGTTTGGGGAGGTTAAATGAGTTGTTGTTTAGTGGTCAAATTGTGGCTAGAGCAGAACTCTTCTGATAATGTTGCTTCTTACCACACTCCTCAAAGTTGATGTTGATGAAGTGGGTGGTCATTTTGGTATTGTAGTGCCGTAACCCACATGACATCCCTCACACAGGTCTATGCTCAGATCCTGATTACTGTCTGCAGAGCCCAAAATAATCAGGCAGTTTCTTCTTCTAGTTTTATCTTTTAGAGGATTTAAAATAAAATTATTGTCAATGATAACGGCATGCATACTTTGTTTTTCTCTTTTAATTTCACAGGCAATTTGAAATGGTTATTCCCACTGAAGACTCTGTTATAACAGAAATGACATCGACATTAAGAGACTGGGGAACCATGTGGAAACAGCTCTATGTGGTAACTTTTCAATGGCCTGGTTTGGTTTTTTGGATAGAGAATTATTTTTAAGGAATGTTTGAACAAGGGTAAGCGCTGACTAATAGTTGAGCCCCTTCTCTGAGGCACTTACTTCCAGAAATCAGAGATGGAGAGCCTCCCAAGACATAGCCTTGTTGTAATCTGTGTGTCCACTAATCATGGGTTTTATAAGTTCTTTTTCAAATGGCAGGGATGTAAAAGTTGATTTTTCTGGCATCTAATCAAATACAATGGTTTACATGGAACTTGTGTTAGGCTTTCTGAGTATTTTTAATCTTCAAAGAGTAAGAAATTCCTTGTTGGAGTATTGGTGGCATTTGATTCTAATTTTCTGTAAATGATTCAAGTATACTGAGAATGACAGACTCCTTAGGCAGAATGAACAAGAATGTTCTAAATATACAAGGGAAAGGAATTTTTCTTGAAAACAAGGGGATCCATGTTTTGGGAGTGATGTTGTTACGTACCTATTTACTTATTATAACAAATTGTCTTTATTGAGAGCTTTCTGTATTGCAAATCCTGTAGAAGTACTCTATATGCAGTATCTCATTTAATCCATACAACCATTCAAGGAAATTGTGACCATGATCATTCCCAGCTTACGAATGAGGAAAATGGGGCAGAGAGTGAATTACAGTACTTGCTCTGGGCTAAGCAGTTGGAAAATGATCGAGCCTGGATTCTCATGTGAATCTAGTGCCCTCACTTTGGATCTCTGAACATCTCTGAGGAAGATGAATGCTATTTCTCCTTTTATTTTCAAAGGCATTTATAGAACAGCTTAATCATTTGAAGGGATGCGTTCAAAATATAAAGGTGTACTTAGCCTGACAAAATGATTTGAAACAGCTTGTCAAAGAGAAAATCCAAATTAGTGAAGGACATTGGAAGAGAATGACAGGTTTTATTGTCTGTTACATGTAAAATGCAGTAGGATATTTCACTGAAGCAAGGAAATCTTAAAAATAAAACCCCTTTTGATGTTGGATTTCTCTGACCATGACCTCCTGGAGCTGGTGGCTTTAGACTCACTAGTAAAATCCCCAGGACACTCTTAGATGAAATGCCACTCTAAGCTTTGCTGGAATGAGGTAAATGCAAAGTCAAGATAACTGAACTCAAGGGCTCTGTGCTGAGAGGCTGCAAAGGAAATGCAGATCTCCTTTTCAGATTTTTTAAAAAAAATTTATATTAGAAAGAATATAAAATCTGAGTGTTATTTCACTTAAAATAACATTGGACATAATATTAATGTGGAAATGAAACTGTTTGAAATGTCCAAATCATTACATCATTTAAATACCCAACCTAAGAGTTATAAAAGTAATGGCCATGGAAGTGTCATCCATTTGTTGAGATAGAACACCAGCACTTTCCCTTTTATGAGGCTGCTTGTGGGGAACAAAGTTGGATTTCCTCTTGATTCTGCCTTATCTAGCTATTTTTACCTGCTTTTCAGGTTGTGGGCCTCTATTTTGGGGACATACTTGATTGGCTTGTATATCTCTGTGTTGTAAGCTCTAGGAGTAACCTTTCCACCTTTTAATGTCCTGAGTAATGGAGATGGAGAGAGAGTTATTTAAAAGTTCCCCCTGATACTGGATGGTAGTCAGTTATGTTGGGCACAAATATGAAGTTTCACCTGGAGATAACAGATTTTTGACCTTGAAAATGAGGCTGACTGGTCTATTTATGTTGGACCTTTTGGTTTCTTTTTTTCCTGATAAGAATGTTTCAAGCCCAGTGTTTTGGCTCAAGTTCATGATACTTGAGCATCCACGTTCTTGTCAAGTGTGTTTAAGGTACCCGGCTTCTCCACTGGAAGATGTTTGATGAGGCTAAAATCTTATAAATTGTAAGCAGTTTATGAGATGGACTTAATATAAGTAGAACATTTAGCTTAAAAGCTCATGGTGAATACTTGAGAAATGCTAGTTGCTCTTTTTAATGTCATTGGTAAGAGCTTGAATAATGTTCTTTCAAATATCACTTAATAAAATATCAGTAATATAACCACAAAAAGCTTAGGAGGAATATAGCAGCCATCTTTTACTAAGTACCTCTGTGCAGGCCTTTGTCTTAATATTTTGTATCTTTATTCCCTGGGGTTCTGCCAGATTGTTTTTATTCTCAAATCTTATCAGAGATATCCTATTCAGTGCCCCATGCTAAGTGGTAAAACTTGACTCTAAAGGTAGGTCTACTGCTCCAGAACCTACGTTCTTTTCATTTTGAGGCAAAGGAAAACGTCCCATTCTCTAAAACACTAAAATACTCAGTTAACTTTTTGCTACACTTCCAATGCATTGCAGGAACCTTTAGATACTGTTTTGTTCCAAGTGTTTATTATTTTACCCTACGCTTTTCATTTAATGTTAAATCAAGAGTATTTTTTATATTTCTAAATAGGTCTTCAAAACTGTCCAGTGTTAAAATCCAGTTTTTTCAAGAATCATCATTTTACAACTAGCTGTCAGACCAGATATGTACTGCTTTTGCATATTAGGAGAGCAGATTTGCTGGTCAGGGCGAATGCAGTATGTCCATTTTCCTAAAGGGAGAGCTGACCAGCTGTTTTTCATTTTTATGAAGGATCCAGCTTCCTTCTCATCTTAACGTTCTCTTATACTTAAGTACTAGAGGGGGCATCATTAGAAAATCAAGCCCATCCTTCTGCACAACTGTAAAACACCTTTTCCAAGAGCCAGGCATATGGCTCTGACCCTGTGTGACAAGTCCTTTCAAGAGGGAACTGGCTTTCCATTTTGCTGCACAAGATTTTTCTTATTTTATATCTTCCTAATGTAATTTCTTTTGCTTCAGTTGACCTTTCCTTCTGACCACCGTCATCCTCAAGTTTTTCTTGATCTGCCCTTATTGTTTGCCATGACTCAAACAGAATCTACCTCTCAGGATCCACAATATGACCTCCTATAAAACAAGTTATTTATCCATTCATTCTCCGGCTGCTGGGGCTGCTGAAGACAGACCGGTGTCTGTGGTTGGGAGCCTACACCAAGTGGAGAACACAGACCCTGGGCAGTAAATTACTAGAGGATTGCATTGCAGTGCCCCTGTGATGACTTGTATGGAAGCATATAACATGAGTAAAGAGTGCAAAGTGATAGAAGAGCAAGCTCAGTGGAGCACGTTAGGAGTTGTGAGCGTGATTATTTATATCTCAGAGCACCAGGGATAGTATTATGGAGAGTGCTTCATATTTCACTAGCACATTTGTTTAACCTGCACAGTATATTAAAACACTTCGAGTCACTAAGTATTGATAAGGCAGAAGACATGTCATGGATTTTTTAAAAATAAAATTTAAAAAATGTGCTCTGACTGAGCCTCTCTACCCATCACCCATAACTTTGATGTTTCTGGCAGTTTATCATTGTAGAGAACTTGAGATGTATGATAATCTCAATACTTTAATGTCCTCTACTAATATTTTAGTAGAAAGTAAAAACATAGCTTCTGATTAAGAAAGATGAAGGGCAGACATTGAGAAATGGTTTTTGCCCTAAGTCTATGGGTAAGAGATTTAGAGTACCTTTTGGTAAAGACAGTGTTTTTAGAGGGCTTATTCTGGACTACGCTCTTCACTATAACTGTATTAATAACAGCCGATACTTACATGATATTCATTCCAAGCCAGGCATTAGTCTCACAATTTTAGTATATTAACTCACTACTCTTTACAGTGGCCCTCAATACTCTTTACAGAATGATACCCATTCTACAGATAAGAAAATACATGCAAAGAGGTTAATTGCCAAAGGTTTTTCAGCCAGTAAATGTTTTGGTTGGAATGCAGGTTAGCGACTTGGGCTCCTGGATATGTGCTCTTTGTCACTGTGCTGTACTGGTCTCTTCACAAGCATTGTCTCCAGTCAGTCTGTAAAACAACCTTACAGGAAGTTCATACTGTCTCTGTTTCACAGATGACAGAGCACACTCGCAAATCCTGTAAAACTAGTAAGTAACAAAACCAGGATTTGAAGCTGTGAGTTTAACCCATTTTCCTTACATTAAGCTGCCTTGCTTGATGAATTTCTCAGGGGGAGAAGATCTTAAATCTACATGAATGTTTAGCAAGAAAAAAAAAACACAGCGTTTTTTTTTAAGAGGTCTGAAGAGTGACCAGACAGTGGCAGTGAATGAGTCTGAGAGCCCTCCGTGTTCTCAGCTTCTGATGGGAAATACAGTAAAGCATTAGGACCAATGTGCAAGAAATAATTAGACAACAGTCTTTTCTACTGAATTGGCCTTAATTGTGCGCAGCCACTGTTCAGAGAAGGGGGAAGAGAACATGGGCAAGACTTATCAGGGAAGATTCCTGACAGAAGTGGAATCCAGGGGGAGCCTTGAAGGACAGTAGAATTGGGAGAGAGCTGCGGAAAGGAGAGTTTGAGGTAGAAGGGGAGACTGGATGTCCAGACTCCAGGTATGGAGGCGTCGTGAGGACACTGTCTTGCTAGGGAGTCTCAGAAGCAAGGTTGGACTCTTGGACAGGAGAGCAGCATCGTGACCTGGAGGAAAGCGTGTGGAGTGGCAAGTGTAATTGACAGCACGAGGGGAGAGGTAACTGTTGACGGAGAATGTGTCAAGCACAGAGAGTGAGCAGGATTACCCTCCCCCTTCCTCTGTGGCTACCTCACAACTCATTGTGGAGACTGACCACTGATTCCACATTTGTGTCGTTCCCAGAGAAATGAAGGCGATCTCTTCCACCGACTGTGGCACATTATGAATGAAATCCTGGATCTGCGGCGGCAAGTGCTGGTGGGCCATCTAACCCACGACCGGATGAAGGATGTGAAGCGCCACATTACCGCCCGCCTGGACTGGGGCAATGAGTGAGTACCGTCCATCGTGGTGGTTGGGGGCGGGGGGAGTGTCTGATTACAGATGCCACCTAGGTGTGAGTCACTACGTGTGATAGCTCCAGAAAACACCATATGGAGCTTTTTCAGCTTTTTTCCTTCTGTGTGCTTAGTGCAAACTGTCACTGGTGGAGCTGCACGCTGTAATCCTCTAGGGCTGGTGAGGGCGACAAGAAGCTGTTCTCTAGCACCCTGTGAGGTCAGACGGTGTGCATGTGCTCACAGAATATGAAGTGTTTACAGGGATCAACCAGATATGGCTTCTGCTAAACAGGTCTTAACTTAAAAATAGGCTTTGGGTTTGGCATGTGTATTTGCTTTTAATATATACCACTTCCGTGCCATGGTAATATGTCACCAGAGTAATCTGGAGGGAGACACTAATGCTAACAGCTCCCATTAAAAGTCTTAAAACAGGTGTACCAGTGGGGCATTCGTTATTGCCCTAATTCTGCCTGTGTGTATATATTAGCCTCTTTGAGGAGCTGCTTGAGACAACTCCGTAAAAAGCAGACCAAGATTTACTTTTAAATAAAACTGTAAGTGACCAATCTAAAATAACAGCCAAGCACTGTAAATCTCATCACTTAAAGCTCTAATCAAGGCTCATGTTGTACTAAGTATGAATGTTAATAATACACGAGTGAGAAATTAGAATAAGCTTTGACTATGATCCTAAGCTTTTTGAAAGAAGCTGAAGGGTCCTTCCATGTCCTGTTTGGTCATGCCCTCCTTCCTTTCCTCTCTGCAAGTCCCCATTTGCTGTTTGGACCTTGAAAGGCTCTTAGGACTACAGAATGAAAGAAAAAGCAGGCAGAAAGGAGAAAATGGCAGATTATAGACCACAGCTCAATTTGCCTCTTACTGAACCTGGAAAAACTGATTTGAAATTAGTGTGCTATTTTTCTCTGAGCTTAGGAAATTGTTTTATCAAAAGCCCCTTTTTAAAAATTATTTTTTTATTTTTACTTTTTTAATTCTTAAATTTTATTTAAAACCAAATTACCATATAGTGTAATAATGATTCCAGGAGTAGAACTCAGTGATTCATTGCTTACATATAACATCCAGTGCTCATCCCAACAAGTACCTTCCTTAATGCCCATCACCCTTTTAGCCATCCCCCCCCCAACATCCCCTCCAACAACCCTCAGTTTGTTCTCTGTGTTTAAGAGTCTCTTATGGTTTGCCTCCCTCTGTTTTTATCTGATTTTTTCCTTCCCTTCCCCGTATTCATCTGTTTTGTTTCTTAACAAAACACTTTGTTATCCTTTGGATAAATACCTAGTAATGCAATTGCTGGGTCATCGGATAGTTCTATTTTTAATTGTTTTAGGAAACTCCGTACTGTTTTCCAGAGGGGCTGCACTACTTTTCATTCCCACCAGCAGTGCCAAAGTTTTCCCCTTTCTCCTTGCCAACATCTGTTTTTTAAATGTTTATTTTGAGAGAGAGCACACATGCACAAGCATTGAAGGGTCAGAGAGAGAGGGAGAGAGAGAATCCTAAGCAAGTTTTGCGTGATCAGTGTAGAGCCTGACTTGGGGCTTGATCCCACAATCCTAGGATCATGACCTGAAACTGAAATCAGGAGTCAGACACTCAACTGACTGAGCCACCCAGGCACCCCTCACACGTGATGATAATCACTTTTGATTCTGCCAAGATGTGACCTGCTACATGTATGAACACATGGACTTACTAACACATCTTAAACCTCATTCTCACCCAGAGCCCTTCTGCTATTTTGTTGAGCAAAATGTGCCATTCATTCTTTTACAGGTGACCACTATGGTAGCCCTAATTTATTTATCTCTAGGAGATCCATTTCTGTGGAGAATAAACAACCCTAGGTGTGGAATGGCCATAAGACAACTAGGAGCACTGCCTTTTTAAGACAGGAGGCAAATTCCCGAGTCCTTCTTGACTCGACTTTCTTCACTCATGGAATGAATAGGTTGAACAGAGGTCCATGGGCGTTTTGGCTCCAGGGCAACATGGTTCCAAACACATAGCGTTTCCTGAGGAAGGGAGCTTGGCAGCTGTTTGCACTGGGCCTTCAGTGTTGCCTTGTGAGATGAGGCCGCCCTGGCAGGGTGGGTCTAATGGCTATTAGAAAGTGACCTTTGCTCTCTATCATATGTTTCTTTTCTATTTTGAAAAAACTTTGAGTTGTCACTGAATTATATTGGCTCCTAGTCATTGTACTGGTCCAAGCTTAAAGACTAGTTTGTAAATAGGAAGAAAGTTGGATGAAGTATCTTATCAAAAATAACTTAGAAGTACAGAGCAGGCGAGAAGATGATACTTTTTCAGTTTTAGGAAGGAAGATGATGACAGAGAGAAAAACATTAATTATGACTGAATCATGACTCAATTTTGACTCACGTAAGTTCTAGCTTGTACTTTGGGCAGTTCTGTGGCTAATTTATGGTAAATTGGTAAAACATTAATGCATGAAAATGAGCAGTATAATTTATATAGCTCATCTTCAAACTCGTGAATTTTCTGAAGCCTCATATTTTTTTTGACCACTTATTTAAAAACAACTTGCAGCACACAGATTGTGCATTTACCTATTCTTATAAGTATAAATTAGTTTTTTATTGAATAGTGCCAAATGGAAAGCAAATCCAGATTATTCTATTGAATATGTCAGTATGTAGATCTCTGGATGAACATAAGTTAAGAATGTTTGATCTTGGTGGACAGCCTCTTCTTTGCTCTCCTGCCTGCCATTCCCTTGCGGTGTATTCAGTAAACTTCTCTCTCCTTTTAGGAAAAACAAAAAAGAATGTTCGATCTCAAGTTATATGTTACACGGCTGTAGAATGGTAAAGGGAAGCCCTTAGGATGTGGGATGCTTGGGAGGAAGAGGAGAGGGAGATAGCAGTTTTATTCCCTAACAGGCCCATGAAAAGAAGTGTTCTCACCTGGAGGCATCAAACAGAGCTAAAATAATGGGATCTGTTTTTGTTCCCCATAGCGCCCTGTGCTGTCCTTTGACTTTCCTGCTAAGATCATACAGGAGGGAGAATCCATTCATCCTTCTTTCCTGATGTCCAGGAGCAGTTTAATGACTGCACTGATGCAGAACTTGACCCTCCCCTCCCCGCTCTGGCTTTCTGTATTCTGAGAGATCTCTTTCCATTTTCTCCCTTCCCACTTTGCCTCATATCTTCTTACTGTTTTTTAAAATATTTTAATGTTTAATATTTCAAACAGTTTAACATTATGTTTTAATGTTTCATATTTTATTTTTGAGAGAGAGAGAAAGCACGAGCACGAGTAGGGGAGGAGCAGAGAGAGAGGGAGACAGAGAATTCGAAGCAGGTTCCATGCTGTCAGTGCAAAGCCCAGCATGGGACTCGAACCCAAGAACTGTAAAGTTATGACCTGAGCTGAAGTCAGATACTCAACCAACTGAGCCACCCAGGCACCTGCTGCTTAGTGGTTTTAAAGCACTGCCCTGATCCTCTTCTGTGAGCTAAGAAAACCAAACATTGGGAGAATTATCCTAAGGATATACCTAGGAATTAACAAAATAGAATGAGATAAAACTCTTTCCACACAGCTAGGACTCCAGGAAGCCAGAAGTTGAACATTCAGAGCCTTATGAGAGAAAGAGACTTGGAAGTTACAGGCCTCCCGGACCCCAAGCTCAGAAAGTTTCTGGACTTCACACCTGCTCCAGGTTCTGGAGAGTTAGCCTTTATTCATTATCTAGTGATGTAGACAAATGCCCTTCATATATCTTTTCTTCCTCATGCCACATGGCTGATGCTCTGAATTTCTAGGTCCAAATACTCAAAGAAGGAATCTCATTGAAAGCCAGTATCTGTTATTCCTATTTAGACAGAGCATTTTATACCAGCCTCTTTAAGCTACTGGCCAGTCCATGGATTACTCATCGGCAAGTCAGCCGCCTATTTATGAGCCAGTCAGCTATTGCTTGGTAAGGGGACATGGTTCAATGACTAGACAGCCTCAGCACTTCTGCAAAGAATATGGGTGGGCCAGTTTCTCATAGAAGGAGTTGTGGGTAAGGTAGATGACATGACTTGTATGTGGTCATATATCCTCTTTCTTTTGCTAGGTAATCTTTCCTCAGCAATACTGACCTGGTGTNGTGACTAGACAGCCTCAGCACTTCTGCACGCCTCCCTGCAAAGAATATGGGTGGGCCAGTTTCTCATAGAAGGAGTTGTGGGTAAGGTAGATGACATGACTTGTATGTGGTCATATATCCTCTTTCTTTTGCTAGGTAATCTTTCCTCAGCAATACTGACCTGGTGTCAAATGATGCCTTAACATTGTAGTGCAGGGGTTCTCTCTTGGGATGGGGTAGGGAATGGAAATAGACCCTATCAGAACCCCTAGTGAGATGTACCAAGGGGGATGTCCTAGCCTGTTAGGGCTGCCATAACAAAATACCATAGACTGGGTGGCTTAAACAGCACATTTATTTCCTCACAGTTTTGGAGGCCAGGCATCCATGTTCAACAAATTCAGCTTCTGGTGAGGGCTCTCTTGCTGGCTTGCAGGCAGCTGCCTTCATGACATGTCCTCACATGACCTATCCTCTGTGCCTGCATAGAGAGTTATCTCTGGGGTCTGTTCCTCTTATGAGAACATCAGTCCTATTGGTAGTAGGACCTTAGGACATCATGTAACACGTTATTACCTCTTTATAGTCCCTGTCTCCAAATATAGTCATTGTGAAGTTGGTCATATTGGGCTCCTACAAAAATATTTTGGGAGGACATAGTGCATAACAGGGAGACATGGTTATTTTAAGAACCAATCATAGTGCTATTTGTGATTTGAAAGTTCAACAAAAATTAGAGAATGGGAATTTGGTTTTTAAGTTTCTCAAAGAGAAACATAATTGAAAAAAATAAACTTTTTTCATGTCTAAGACAAATACTGCCGTTGAGAAGGTCACAGATGTGTAATCTTAAGAACAGCTGCCCCTCGGAGTAGCTGGGTCAGTGCCTGGTTTGAATGAAGTGCCGAACTAATAAATTCTACTCATGAAATCCAGTGACTTCTGGGGGAAGGTACAGAATTTCAGGATTTTTCTTTTTTTTCTTTAACCCACAAGTGAGGAACTGTGGATTTATAACTGGAAAAGCCATGGCAGAAGGCTTCCATGTTAGAATAATAGCGTGAAAGGGACAAAGATCAGTTTATCCTGAGAATTACACTTGAGATCTGGAATTGGGTAACTGACGGGAGTCTGGGGGAGACCCAGTATCTTGGCCTTGATCTAGAGAGCATTACAAAGCTGTTGCAGCACCTTTGGGATGGTTGTGGTTGGTTAAGTAGAGGAATAGAATGATACAGCGTTGATATCAGTGTAATAAAGTAGGCACCCTGGGGACGAGTATGTTAACTGAGGTCTCCAGAGGGAAACTGGCTGTTATGCTCCTTTTCCTCTCTCTTTGGTAGGACATCACAAATCAGTCACCATCCTTGGTCCCACTGAGGCTGGATGTATCACCTTAGAACACTTTCAGCACAGTAAGCCACTGTGGCAGTTACTGAAACAAGAGATAAAACCATTTCACTGCCCCAGGCCTAAAGCTATGCTGCCTTAATTCCTGTCCCCTGCCTTTCCTGAGTTTCTCCTAATGACTGACCCCAGAGCTCGCCATGACTGAAGACTGCATGCGTGTTGCCAGAGATCCACATGAGAAATGTGTTCACTCTGGACATAGCTGTGTATTTTAGTGCCAGGTATAGTCCTAAAGGCTAACCTCCCCTCTTCTCAATGCTGATTTCTAGAACAAAATTATGTCTTGTTGTTGTCTTCTATCCCAGTCCAAGGTGGAATGATTTCTGTGGTGGTAACTTGTGGGGTGCTCATGGCTCCCCACCACACTGCATCAAGGCCTCTGGTGCCAGCCCATTCCCCTGATTACCTGCCTTTGTCATCTTGTGTTTCTCAAATTATGCCCAGGTACCAGCTTAGCTATGTCAGATATTCCAACTGCGGTAACAAGTTAATACAAGGTAAACAGTAGGAGTGAACGAAGCATGGTGGGCAATATAGCTACTGTTAGGGTGATACAGTACAAATGATGATTTTTCATATATTCTGTAGAAATGACTTTCCCCCCGAACTTTTGCAATGTGTTTTCTAGACAACTGGGACTGGACCTGGTGCCTAGGAAGGAGTATGCAATGGTGGATCCAGAGGACATCAGCATTACAGAGCTCTACCGACTGGTAGGTACAGGAAACCTTGGCTCACAGCCTCACTGCCCATTTTGTGGTTTCCATGGTGCTCTTTGTACTTGATTGATTTTGTAAGAACAGGATGTTCCAAGTTTAATTTGGAGCAAGTAAAAAGAATTGAGAGTTGAGGTGACCATGCCCCAAGTTAAAAAACTAAGACACATTACCGGTTTCAGAATTATATGATGTGCTCTACTGAGCTCTCAGCATTTAAATACTAGGAAGTACATCCAAAGAAGTTTTAAGTTCTCTTGCACATCTTTGTAGCTTTTGTTAATCTAGTGAAATGCCTACAAGTCATACGCATTTATCTGTTGTGTTTCACAACAGTGCCGTGACTATTGAGGTCCAATTATTGGTCTCCAACACGAGACCCCACTCTGTGACCCCATTACCACTGTATGCAAAGACCATGGAAAATGTCTTCTCCTTGTCTCTAACTGCTTGTGTCACCCCTGCCCCTCCTAGACCCTAATCCATCTTAAGTGCTGCAGTCTGTTAATAATCCTAAGATATTTGTTCATATTGCCCATCAATGAATCACCTCTGACCTGAGTTTTTTTCTAATTACATGGCAGGTTAAGGTTCACTTATTTACTTGGCATCTAGATTCCCCAAATCTATTCTAGTCTGCCTTGTATTTAGCCTTGAATTCTTTTTTTAAATGTTTGTTTATTTTGAGAGAGAGAGAGCATTTTTTATTCATTTATACATAGAGCATTTATTCATTTATATGTAGAGCATTTATACATAAAGCATTGTATACATTTTTAAAATGTTGATATATTTTGAGAGAGAGAGATAGAGGGGAAGGTCAGAGAGAGAGAGAGAGAAAGAGAGAGAGAGAGAGAGAGAGAGAGAGAAGCCCAAGCAGGCTCCGCACCATCAACATGGAGCCTAATGTGGGGCTCGAATCCATGAACCGTGAGATCATGACCTGAGCTGAAATCAAGATTTGGATGCCCAACCAACTGAGTCACCCTGGTACCCCTAGCCTTTTATTCTTAATATTTGTATAAAAATTACCTACTTTCTTGATATTAACAAAGCTCTTTTAAAATCCCAAATAAAAGAAACATGCATTTGGGAAGGGCTTTCAAAGGTCAACGCCCCACACATCTGACTGTAATACTCAAAGGAGTACATTTTGAAAGCTCATGCCTCTTGTGGATAGCTTCCCAAGTTTACAGTATTCTTCATACAATGTTGGGATATTCTTGACCTGAGATTATCTGTATCTGAAAAATGTGGGGGAAAAGTCATGAGTAACCCATCAGGGCTTATGTCTAATTGTAGAAAGCAATTTTTCAACCACTTCTTTTCCTTAGTCACTGATCTGTTCAGATTACCTACAGTTTTATTATGTCAGTTGGAATTAGTTCTGTTTTTTGTAGATAATTCCCTTCATATTGAGCTTCTTGGGAGTGATGTTTCATGTGGCACACCCTTGTGCCAAAGGTGGTACACCTTGACCTTTGCAAGTCAAGAACCAGGAAGTTTGTGGCATCACCGCTAAGCAGAATGTTGGACACGTAGCAAATACGTAAAGATTAGTTGGAGGGAGGCAGAGAAGAGGAAGAAAACAAAATACGAGTATTCCAAGTTAAAATTGTCACTAATTCTTAGTTTGTATAACAAATAAAATCTGTATAATTGATTTGCCAGTCATATCCCCCCATGAGACACTTTTTCTGTAGTTATTTTATTTAACTCATTAAACATTAAATTTGTCTCTCACTTCTGTTTTTTAATCTCGCTCAGTTTGAAGTTTCGTCAGAGTGGGCAACTGTCTTCTACTTCCTCCGTTATGCCCAAGATAATCTTGTACAGTGCTTTGTGCTTAATAAGCGATCACTCACACTGTTTTTGAGGTTATTGTGGTATTATGAAAAGACCATGAGTATAGACCCAAAAAACTAGATATGAATTCCATCTCTTCCTTTTACCGGATCTGTGGTCTTGAGCTTATTCCTTCGTCTCTCAAAGCTTCAATTTCTTTGTCTATTAACTAAGGAAATAATTCTTACCATATTTGTTATGAAGATTAAATAAGAAATGCATGTAAAATACCTTTCCTTGACAGTTAATGTTTCCAGAGCACCTAACTATTCAGTTGATTTTCATGCCTTGCTCACCTTTATTTCATCCTTATTAGGCAAGGTGGCAAGAATAATTGATACCTTCTATGCTAAATGTTAAGACTAGATCTGGCTGTGTCCAATGAAATAAATAATAGAAGCTTCAACATAATACAAATGTATTTCTTTCTCACAATATGCAAGCCAGGAGGCAGGAAGTTTTGGAATTGTGTGTCCTTTCCTGGGTGTCAGAAGTGATACAGGCTCTTATTTTTCTGGTATACAGTACCTGGCTTCCATCATCAAGGATACTTCAGTGTAATATAGCTGCAAGAGCTGTACCCATCACATCCACTCCCCAGCAGTAGGAAAGAGAAGGACTCTGCTCATTTCAACAACTTTAAGGGAACTTTGCTGGAAATTGTATACAACATTTGCCGTTCCCTTTCATTGGCCAGAACATACTAGTCACATCTCCACATTTAGCTAGGAATGTCAGATATTTGATAAACAACTACCAGTGTCTGACACAAATACATTTTGTGTTTTCTAGTTTGAATCTGTGTGTGTGTGTGTGTGTGTGTGTGTGTGTGATTGTATCTTTGTTCTATTCCTTCTATGTCATATACAGGATGTCAAATTGGCTTCTTCTCTTTCAACATTCTAATTTATTAGTGGTGGCTACCAGGAGTACTATGTCGATAAAACCCTGGGGTCTCACCTGGGTTGTGATCGATTAGCAATGACTGCCACTGGTGGAAGAGACTACCCCTCATGCAGTAAGTGCCATTTGAGGGTGTTTTTCATTTTTAATAGCTCACAGCCTAGCCCAATCTCTTCATTTGTGATTTTACATGAAAATTTAATTTCTCCCAGTAGTGGTTGTATTTTATGGTTTCTGAACCAAAGACAGTGGCCCAAGAAAAAACCAAATTATTATAAGCTTCAGAAGGACAGGTTATCTTCAAGGCAGCTTCAGGGTTCTGTTTATATCCTGACCTGGCAATACTCAGATTCCCCACAGCCCTGGTCTTTTCCTCCAGGCAAAATATAGTGACTGACTGTATTGACCTCTCGCAGGCACCACCACCAAACCCTTGTTGTCGCTGTCCTTGTCGTTGTGTTGGTGTTAATTGTCACTTACGGACCAAGAGCCATGGCATGCAGTAGAGGTTGTTGGTTGCCACTTGTAAATACGTCTTCTCTATGTTCTATTTGAAACACAAGTGTTTGCACCTTACTAAATCCCTACTGTATCATTAGGGGGGAAAAGGTCTTGCTTTAGGTTTTTGATAGCCCCATTAGCAGATCTTTCTCACCTGATTATGTTCATCGAAGCAGTTAACACAGGCTAAACCTCACAGTGTTAACATATGTCCACTTGGAACATTGGGTTTTCTGCCAAAGGCCAGATCTCAATACTTCTATAAATAAAGAGAACCATAGCTACATTCTCTGGTTATCTGTGCATGCAGAGTATCTTTTTATGAACATTTCCTGGTTTTATAAGATCATGTTAGCTGCTTGCTTTGTGATCCTTAGTAGGTAGACCAGTGGTTCTCAGAGAGCGAGCAGGGTACGTTTGTCATTGTCTGGAGACATTTTTGGTTGTCACAATTGGAGATGGTGTGGGGTGGGAATGGGCAGAGGTGCCACTGGCTTCTGATGGGTAGAGGCCAGAGAAAGCTGCTAAACATCCTGCAAAGCCCAAAGCACCCCTACAACACACAAATATCCTGCCCAAATTATCAGTAGTACTGAAGTTAAAAAAAACCCTGGTATAGATAATTCACCCAGTAACTTATATAATAGGATACAATATTTGCATATCTTGGGGATGAATCTCTTTCCTCACCAAAGGTCTAGGTAAACTGTAAGCACATTTAGAGTAACTGATGAGGGCCATTTAACCATAAATTATTTCAGAGATGGATTTTTGCCTGTTTGTTACAACTGCCAGATTATAGCCCTTGACACGTGAACGTGCCTTTTCGATTTTGTTTTTGTAATAGTATTTTTAGCATTTCTCCATAGTAGTGAGTTAAATAATCATAACCCACTTAAGTCCAAATCTCTTCCAGACCTGGAAGAATGGTGGATGGAGGGAGTGGAAACTTCAGTGCCATTTGTGAGGACTTATATCACATGTACATAATCAGGGTAGAAGCAGTCAGGCTTATTACAAGCATGCATGCAATGATAGAAGGTTGCAAGGGTAACCATACAGAAGATGCAACAATGCATCTTTCAGTCAGCTGTGATTTGCATGTCTTCACATATGATTTCAATCAATAGTTCTCAACCCTCATTGCACATTAGAACCACCCTGGGAGCTTTTAAAACTGTCCCTGTCTGGCCCCCCATCCCCTAGAAA
The DNA here is from genome assembly GCF_008692635.1 of Crocuta crocuta. Taxonomy (NCBI): domain Eukaryota; kingdom Metazoa; phylum Chordata; class Mammalia; order Carnivora; family Hyaenidae; genus Crocuta; species Crocuta crocuta. Next base: position 506,962 of record NW_027531995.1, read on the forward strand.
TTCTAATTTAATTGTTCTGGGATAGGTCGTAGGCATAAGTATTTTTTAAAAGCTCTCTTGGTGATTCTAAAGTGCAGCCAAGGTTGAGAACCACTGATCTAGATATATTGAATTTCTTGCATGAGTAAAGGAGCTTTTTCCCCCCCATCCCTGAGGCTTAGTTTTTAGTGAATGTCATCACTGAGGCTAGGAACTTTGCACTATTTGAAGACCAGAAACCTCCTTGAGGTCCTTTATTTATATAAGGTTTTTATACCTGTTTTTCCCATTCTTGTCCTTGGTAGTCATACACTTGTTCATAGTACTTTGTGCTAATTACCCTGACCTTTTAAGTATACCAGTAGATGCTTTAGCAGTTTCAGAAAATAAAAAGGTTCTCGGTGAGGTAAAGAGATTTAGTTATGTGAATGTATGATGCTTGTTTTGCTGTGGTGAAAAAGAATTTTGAAAGCGCAAGATAGAGCAGCCTTCTCAAAAAACAAGTCAGAATTGTGCTTTTTTTATGATAGAATATTTCTCTGCAGGAAGCTTTTTCTAGCAATTATGACTAACACATAACACAGTGCTGAGGTGCACTTTACAAGAAAGTGTACTTAACTTCTCCTTCTCGGAGAGACATCCGTGGTACCCGTTGAGTATACAGGGATTACAGATGCATTTGGTTGATTGCTTTTTTTTTTAACTCTTTACTTTTCAAGTAGTTCAAATTAAAGATAAAAGCATGAAAAAATTGTGGTAATTTCACTGTTACGTGTACAACTGTAAATTTAGGTGGCATTTTTTTCCTTTCAAATGTCGATCAGCCAACACTTGTTGAACTAAGAAACATAAATGGATAGCTAACGTGCAAACAGGGTTATGTGGCTTAACCATAAACAAAGGATATTACCCCGTTACTGTGCAGTTAATTCCGGAGCTTTTCTTTTTATTTGTCACGTGACCCAAAAGAGGTGGTCATTACTAAGTCTTTGTTAGGAAAGCAAAAATCCTCCACATTCTTAGCACCTGTTCTATGAGTACACAGGCCTTTGTGTATGTTTTCCTGTGCTCTTCCCCTGAATCAGTTCTCCTCAAAGGTGGTCCCAGAACAAGCTGGACCATGAACTGTTTGTAGTTGGTCCAAGTACAAAGATGGTGAGTAAAGGGTTAGAAACAGAAAATATCTGTTTATAATAGATAAGAGGGAAGAGCAAGCTGGGTTTTTCTCTACGTAGTCTGAGAAGCACTGTCCTGGATGGTTCATCACTCCTGCTCACTCTTTGGCTCCTGGCCAAAGTGTCACTCTCTGAGGTCACAGAGTGCTTCCTTATAGATGCTCATGATAATCTGGTTCTTCCCTTCCGTTCATCACAGTTGCGTTTCCCATCTGTATGTGGGATGATTTTGCTGATGCCTCCTCCCCCTGGTAGATAAGGTGTGTGAAGGTAGGGGCTGTTTCTGGTTTTCTTCATCAGTGTGTTCCCAGTGCTTGGCACAGAACAGACACTTGACAAACACGTGTTGCCTGAATGATCAGCCCCATGTTCTCTTTGCTCCTGAAGCCATGGATGAATCCTCTCCTCCTTTATTTGGTATTACTTCCACTTCTGATCCTGCCTCCCAGGTGTAGCCTGTGCAGCCATACAGAGGGCAGAAATGAGATGGCTGTGGATGCTGTTCCTCCCCTTAGACAGCTCACTGACTTGCTCGATCTGCCTCCTTATAGCGCCACGGCAAGTGAGAAATGTCTTCTTGCTCTAGTGATTGGATATCACTTGCCATAGCAGGTCTTAAAAACTACCAATTTTGCAACTTAGTATACTTTAAAAGGACTTTTAATTATGACAAGTATGAAGTGATAGCTGCATCGTTCAACTATCATAAGCAAATGATGAGGTAGATTTATTTTGGTTTAAAAATTTTTTTTAAATCTTTGTTTATCTGCGAGAGAGAGAGAAAGAGCGAGCACGAGGCGAGGAGGGGTAGAAAGAGCAGGAGACGCAGAATCCGAGGCAGGCTCCAGGCTCTGAGCTGTCAGCACAGAGCCTGAAGCTGGGCTCGAACTCAGAGACTGCAAGATCATGACCTGAGCCGAAGTCAGATGCTTAACTGACTGAGCCACGCAGGTGTCCCCAATCTGGTTTTTTAAAGGTGACTAGTAATTTGTTCTTACCTTGGGAGAACAGTATATATATACTGTATAAGTGAACAGTAGAATCTTTTGAAGTTCATACTACCTGAATCTACTCAGTAAGTTGGTATCCTTTTTTTTTTTTTTAAGCTTATTTATTTTGAGAGATCAAGAAAGTACAAGTGGGGAAGGTGTTAAGAGAGGGAGAGAGAGAGAATCCCAAGCAGGCTCCACAGTGTCAGCCCAACATGGGGCTTAAACCCCCTATACATGAGATCATGACCTGAGCCAAAGTCAGATGCTTAACGCACTGAGCCACGCAGGAGCCCCAAGTTGGTATCCTTTTAACATTAATGATTAAAAACCAAATTATTAAAGGAAGATTCCTTAATTGTCTGGAAACTTCTTAGTTTCTTATTTTAGAAGTTGGAAGAAAAATTGGAATGTAACATCCAACTAGATGCCAAGCCCACAGGAAAACAAATGATAGCACAGGACAGCATAATCATACCATAGCTATCTAGTTTTTGGATCACATTGTTTTCTTCAGTTCATGCTGATCATGTTCTTGTTGGGGGATGTCCTTCAGATGGAGCACCGACATCGGAAGAAAGATACCCCAGTACAGGCCAGCAATCACCACCTCTTTGTGCAGATGAAGAGCCTCATGTGTTCCAACCTGGGAGAGGAGCTTGAGGTCATCTTCTCACTGTTTGACAGCAAAGAGAATCGGCCAATCAGGTAACGGCACATGAAAACATGCCTTGAATGTTTTAATGTTGGGTGGTGAATATTTGTAATTGGCAAGCTTTGGGATATGACCTTGTATACTTTAAGTCTGTTGGCCACAATTTTCTCATTTGTAGAACTGTGAATTTCTAAGCTGCCTACTCTCCGGAGGTTCCCATGGAAGTTAGATGGGGTGATGCATATAGAAGTTCTTTGAACTCAAAAAGGCTCTAGAACCGTGATAATTACTACTAAATGAAAGTATGGCATTCATATCGAGTCTGTTATTTGAGTTATTTGGTACTGATAATACAAGGAAGAGGTAATCTTAACTTTGTTTTATTATCAGGGTCATTGAGGTTTTTTCTGAAATTTTCACTAAACAATTACATTATTCTTACCCTATCTGCATCAGGTAATATTGAGAAAGAAATAAATACTTGGAAGCCTTCTCATTAGAGGTTTAGAGCTGTGAAGTGGTAAACAGTTTCAGAGTCTTAGGGCAAGTTTTCAGTATTTAGGAAAAACCTATGGTGAATGTTTCGGTTGTTTTTCAAAAGCCTCAACTCTTGAGACGTTTTTGTGTTTTGAAGTCTTTCAGATTTGTCTTAAACTGAACACAATGCGCACCATCTTTTACATTAAAAATTTTAATTTTGAATTTAAATTGTATCACACAAATCTTACGTAATGACCCGACTTTACCATGTTTTAAAAAATGATGCCTACTAAATAAATGCTGACAGTTTTAAGTAACTCTGAACCACATAAATTGTTTTATAAACACTCAGTAATTCTGGAGTGTTTTTTCCTGGTAAAAACAAAAAATATTTTTTCCTAAGAAATATGTGTGAAGTTTAGTTTTAATGCTTTTATAGCCACAAAATCCTCAGTGAAATATTTTATATGTTAATCATTACCTACTAGGAAGAGGGCTTTTTTATTCTGGACAGAGGATTATATGCATACAATTTAAAGATAGTATTTTGGGGTAGCGAGGACAGAGTTTATGAGATGTATAAATAACTATGAAAATTGTTTCAAATCTGCTTTACATATTTTTGGAGGAAATGAATCAGTAAATTAGAAAACTTTTCTCCCTTCAGAAACCAGCAGTACTAAAAAGGGAAGAAAAAAAGCTTGAAAAACAGATCCAAGTTACAGCTTAGCACTTGCTTTAGAAATATGAAAGATTATTTAGAGATAATACTTGCTAACATATTGAAATCTGTCTTAGAGAGCTTGGTTTTTCCAGGTACTTTAACAAATTCCGTATAACATTGTACAATATGTTTTCTCTACGATAGTTAACCAACTATGAGAATGTAAAAGGGAGGAATGAGGTCACTCTTTTGCTCATGCCTATTAGGCTAAGGTTTTGAGGACTACAAATTCCCCTTTGCCACTAATGTTCACATTACATTACTATAGGAATACATTAATTTAAGATTAATATTTCCTGGTCTCTTGGTTTTGTTGTATTATAAACATTTTGGAATTTTCTGAAACATCCTTTTAGATTTTGATTGCCAGAATTCCCCTTGGTTTAGTCCTATTTATTGGTGAAAGTAGGAAAATAACTTGGGTGCAGGATCCCCAAAATACGTTTTTGCCATCTCAGAGTTCAGACCAGGAGCTGGACCTTTTTCCTACTCTTTGAGGTGGTTGGGCTACCATATGTGCCTGTCTCCCTTTTCTTCCTCTTCCCCTCCCCTTTCTGCCATCACATACATTCCTGTAGTAAGCCACCTGATAGGTAATGACCCTAGAGAAATCAAGCCTAAGTCTTTCTTCGTTGCTTCTACTTACTGAGTTTGGCTATTGGCTCCTACCTCCCAAACTCATAATCACCATAAAGATGATCAGCAAAGAAGTGAGTAAGAATGAAAATATATGCTTAGAAGGTGGTGAAACAGTCTCAGATGTATTTTCTTGGCTTTCCAAGGCCTTGGGCAGCATAGTGATTGTTCTTTTAAGGAGTTTTTAAAACCTCGCTGTGAGTAGCTTCGGTTCTATTGATGGCACAGGGCAATGTCACCATTAACTTTTGATGAGGGCTTAAGATGCACATATCTGAAGACTGGACGTAATTGTGATCTTCACAGTTGACTGCTACTGCCCTGACCCCTTCACTCACCTCTGTCTTTTCCTTCATCTTGAAACTGGGGACAGGTCTGGCTTCCTTCATTGCTCCCAGCAGAGCTAATGACTATAAAGTATTCACATCTTCTCAGGAAAGGGTATCATAAAGGTAAGATATGATTGTGAGGCATCCTTGTGTTTCTTCTTAGGCCCAACAATGGATGCGATATGGGATGGATCAGTATTTTAAAATCAACTTGCATGTCTTTTAAAGCTTTTTTTTTAGAAAATTTCAGACATGTGAAACAGTAGAATAGTATCGTACGCATGTACCTGCCTCCAGATTTAAGAGTGATCAACTCAGACCAGGTCTTTCTGCTCCTCTCCCTTGTCCCTATGTTACTTGGAGGCAAATCCCCAACATCCGTTTATTTTTATACGTAAATATTTTGGGGTATAGCCTAAGAAGGGGAACTTTAAACAAATTAGTAAAAATTAATATTCTCTTATAATTAGATATCCATGTACAGCCAGTATTCAGTGTTCCCATATTGACTCATAAATACAGTTTTACATAATTTACTCATAAATTCCAAATGAGGAGGTGGTATTTTATAAGATCCATATAAAATCCATATACCATAGATGGTTGTTAAGTTTTGCAAGTTTCATTTCACCTTCTGTTTTCCTCTCTCTCTCCCTCTTAGATAATTTATGTAATTTCTCTGTTGAGGAAACTGGATCATTTGATTTTTTTTCTTTTTCTGAGTTCAAAGACCAGTCCAAACACTGAAAACCCATAGACAAAAGATGGTATATTTAAGTGAATGCTTTTGTTGTTAAAGAAGATCATTAGCGCTCTAATTTACAAAAAATAAAACACATTTTAAGTATAATCTTACAGCACTATTTTGACCATTAATCACAGGAAGTTACCTTGTCCAGGTGTAAGCAGAGGGACCCATATGTGCAAAGCCTGGAGAGGTGTGATGAGGAGAGGTAGATGTTTATTCTTCCCACAAAGCAGACAACTGGTCGGGACTTTTTTTTTTTTTTTTAACTTTCCTCCTCCAAGAAGCAAACAGCCAGAATTTATTGAACACTAATCATTTTCCAGACTTCATTCTAAATGCTTTAAAAATATTACCAGCACTGATTTTATAGGTGAGCGAACCAAGGCACAGACATGTTGGGTACCGGCCTAAGCTTAAAGACCCGGCAGGAGGCAAAGCTGAGCTACCAGCCGGCAGGCTGTCCAGCTTGACCTGCGGGCCACAGCCACATTCCTCCTCCAGGGCTTCAGGATTTACCTGAAAGTTTCCGTAGTTGAGCAGGATTTTACTGGCCAGAGTTAGAACTCCAGAGACTGATAGTCTTAATAATAGGTTGTTATAAATTACTGATGATGCTAATACTAGAACTAGTACTAGGCATAGGGCCTCACAAATACTCTTGGTTTTCTGAATTGCATCCTCAAAATACTCAAAGAAAAGCAAAGTGGCATTGGCTTGTTGCATGCCAGTAATATCTGTCATAGCGGTCCTCAGAGATGTCAGATGTGAAAGGAGACAGCGTGTGAAAATTGTCCCCTTCTGGTCCACTCAGTGGAACAATGGCACAAGACTGAAGGGTACATCTTCCAACAAAAAACTTAAATTGTCACTGAAGGTGGGGGCATTCTTAGGAAGCCCGTTAATTTTGCCTGAAGGGGCCCCAGAATGTTAGACCTCTGATGCATGTGGCATACAACTCTTGCTACAAGTATTCATAAAGATGTTGTCCACTTTTGACACCATCTTGCTTACCTACACCGACCCTGTACTTCTTTTCCAGTATTCTTTCCTCAGTTGTCTGTGAGAAAACACCGACATGGAGTCCTCTGCAGACAAAGCTACATTGGACTCAGCTATCAGCAAATAGGACATACTTCTATTTATTTGAGTTTTGTACAGCCTTGACATGATTTAGCCCTGTAAAACATCGTTAGTAAAAAAAAAAAAGATAAATCAAGTTTTACATGACTAAAATGGTTTTGGGTTGTATCTCTCTGGTTGAAAGTTTGTTATTTCCCCAGTCTACAAGGGGGTAGCTGGAAAAGTCAGGGAGTCATTTCCCTAGATATCATTTGTAATTTTATTTTATTTTCTTCTTTTCTATTTATTTAGCAAAACACTCATATAATGCTTATGATGTGCCAGGCACTGTTCTAAGCTCTTTTAAAAGTATCTATTTATCCCTTGTAACAAGTCTTTAAGGTAGGTACTTTTAATATCCCCATTTTTTTTTTTTATGGATGGGGAAAGTGAGGCCCAGAGTAATGAGTAACTTGCCTGAGGTGACACGCCTGGTACATAGTGTGGCTGGTATTTTAACTTGCAGCCTCAGCAGGTGTCAGTACTCTTAAGCACCGTTCTCATCTTCTTCAGTATTTATCATATTGTCTTTTCTTTCTCAACCAAGTTTTACTCACCAGTATGTAGTAAGGGGTCTGTTGAGGGCTTGGTCTTTTTTTTTTTTTTTTTTTAAGGAACTAGAGTGGGAGAGACTTGAGCTCTATCGATAGGAAGGATCCACTAACAAAGGAGAGATTACAGTCAGGGAGAGGGGAAGCAATTGCTGGATCAGTGTCCCTTTGGAGGCATCAGGAGACTGGTTTGAGACTGCATGTGAGGAGATTCGCCCTGGGCCAGAAAAAGGGAGAAAGGAAGGATGTAGATGTATATAAACTGAACTGTAGGGTTGAGAACATCAGAATACACACACACACACACAACATAGAAATATTCCTAGTGTTTCTGTTTTCCATAGGCTGTACAGCTATGCATGTGTCTTTTCATTCATATCTTGCCTGTATGGATATGTGTCACTTAATCTATAACAGACTGTAGATTATATGGACCAATGAATATGACATAGTTCACTGGCTGACTACTTCCCTTTATAACTTTCATTACTTTATTTACTGATGTACTCTAAGGCTTCATTAATTAAAGCTGTAAATTTGTTTCAGGACTAATCTATTACCGTATTTCATTCTCATCAGAGAATATATTTAATAGGACCTCAGTGTCACACATGGGTACTTAGCTTAGTACAGCACTGCTCATGCATGCATGCTGCTGGCACGGGCTTTTATTTGAGAAAATAGCAGCAGAGTAGTACTTCTGGAAAGTCTTATTCTGATGATTAAATTCCAAGTCTTTTCATAGTAATGAAATTCAGATAAAATTTACTTTTTCTTGGTACCTTGTTCACATTCTTTCCCGAAGTTGTGTATTTTTCCGACAATCATACACATAAACTCTCCATTCTCCTTGAAGTGCCTCATTCCATGTAAAATTTATATTGCCCACAGTCACCTTCTTTTTTTAGTATATCATCCTAATTCTGTCATTTAAGAAAAAGATAAATAGTGAACATTATTGCTGAGGCACAGGTTTTTTTGTATGCATTCATGTAGAACTATGAAATATGTCTGAATTTATGTCCATCCTCAAGACACAGATCTTCCTGTATAGTGGTGAAGACACCACTATATAGTACATAAGTGGCCCAGCTCTGGTGTCAGAGGATCTGGGTTCAAATCCTGGTTCTCTAATTCAGTAGCTGTATCAGCCTGGGTAAGATAGTTTGTGTCCTTATGGTTGTTAATTGTCTGCCAAATGAAGATGATAATAGCACTTTCCTCTTGGGTTTTTTTGAGGATTAAATTAGATGGTAGATATGCTTCATAGTGTAATGCTTGACACTTGGTAACTGGTCAGTAAATATTAGTTATAAAGATGATTTTCAAAAACTCAAATAGGAAATATACTTTAACATAACCAAAAATGATACATGGTGTTTGGTCTTGAATTCTTAATATTTTACAGGGAATTCTTGTCAATTTTTTTTTTTAGTACATATTGTTATGGTTAGGTAAGATGTAGAGAGACTTACTAGTAAACAGGTAGAATGACATCAGGGATGTGATTTGCTTTAAAATACTTCACATGAGTGGGGGTGGGAGGAATGAAAAACAAAGAAAGAATAAAGGGATAGGTGGAACTAGTGTGACAAAATTTAGTGGCTGTGGATTCCCTGTGGTAGGTATAGGGGTTCTTGGTTTAAATTTTAGCAGTGTAGTGTGTATTGTTAATACCTTACCTGCTTCAAATGTTTTATGCATGTAGGCAAAAAAGCAATGAGAGCAAGCATGTTTTACAGTCTCTTTGAAGAAGACTGGTTTATTAGTCAGGTCTAGTCACTAGTTGCGTGGATAGTCTGGATTCCATTTTGCCTAGAATAATATTCCTGGGTTTATATAAACTGACACTAATATTCTTGATAACATATTTGACAAAACTTAGGAGGAATTGTTTCCCTAAGATCTAAAACACTCAGTATTCTGTAACATGTACACCATAGTATTACCTTTAAAGCATAAACTTTGACTTATATGTAAAGCAAAACAGCAGCTTTTAGAAGATTAATGAAGATTCTGTGAGAAGAAGTACCCTATATGCTCAAAGAAAGTCCTGTGTCTTCATTAGGACCAGCTTCCCAGAAACTCTGAATTAGTATAGGTTTGTCCTCTCAAAGGTGAAGAAATGGAGCAGTTCTGTGAAAACTTCTGTGAATGGCATATTACTTCTAACTGTTCACCTGTTCATGCATTCACTCATTACACAAGTACGTGGTAGTAACTCTTGTGTGCCAGTGGTCTGGGATGATTCAAAGGAGCAAATGGCAGAAGGGATCCAAGGATGCAAGTGAAGGACTCTACTTTGAGAGGAGGGGCACTCCTTCTGACATGGAAGGAAGAGAGGTAAGGGCAGTGAAATGGACAGAGATGGAAAAGAGAGACTGGGTTTGTGGCCTTAACCTTTTATAGGTGAGGGTGAAAAACAACGTCTGCTACATTGGGGAGCAAAAGAGAGGATGAAAGGGAATTGGGGGCTGAAAGTGAGTTACAGGAACAAGGTAAGTGGCTCTGAGCAGAAATGTGCTAGGATATGAAATAGTGAGGAATGATAGGATTGTTGAGTGTGGTCAGACCGCTCCAAAGAGAGATGTCTGAAAGGGGTAGTGAATCCTTGTTCCCAAGTTACACAGCTTTTGCCAGAGGTGCTCAGGAAGGAAGGGATCAGAAGCAAGTGAGTGATGGGGGTTGGAGACTGAAACATCAGAGTTGGAAAAGAATAAGAAGATTGGGAATCTAGCATAATTATAAGGAAAATCAAAGAATTACAACTGTAGCTTCCGATAGGTCTCTTCCAGAGGCAGATGTGATCTAATAATAGCCTTTTAATTTTTTAAAGGAAATTAAAGACATAATGTTTTGTTTTGTTTGTTTTTGAAAAATTCAGTTACCGGGAAAATTTTTCAAGAGCTTCCAGAAGGCAGCTGTCAAAGAGAAGAGTTATTCAGCCCAGACTAGGAAAAATGCTAATATTTTTGTGTATGTATTGTAGTACGTAACATACTTAGGAGAGCAGATGAGATTTTTTAATTCTCTGAGCGCTGTGCTAGAATTTCTCATTTCATACATCATTTACAACTTATTATGGTGTGATCATATAAGTTCAGCATTTATATTTTTGTCATAAATTTAGAGCATGGATGGTTGTGAATGTTAAGAGATAGCTGGCATAGATCTCTTCTTTGAGTCTTACGGTATAAAGCTAACTCAAAATTGTAACCTCTCCAAAGCAAAGCAGCAATGTCGAGAAAAAGTCTGGCTGTACGTGAAGGGGACACAACTCTGCTTGAGAACAAAAATAGATGAAGAAGGCATTCAGAGGTCCTTCTTGGACTGTGGCAATATCAACTATTCCATACGGCCCAGAGCATTTCCTCCTGTGTCTAGACATGTTGGCACACATCTCACTGTGGGTGTCTGTACATCAGTGACCCGCAGTGACCTTCCCTGGGGCCTCCTGTTTAAAAGCACCACTGCTTTCCACTCTCCCTCTTCTTTTCCATCATTTAATTCTTCCAGCAGGTGCATGAACATTGGGACTATTGTCACTCGGGAGTTAATCAGATTTTGTGGTTTGCTTCCCTTTTGGTCACATTTCTGTGTCACAGATTAAAAACGACAACAACAAATAATTGCTTTAGAGATGTGGTGATGTACTTAATAGGAGACATTTTAAGAAATGGACCAAGAGGGAGATCTAAATTAAAACAAAAGAAGCAAAGAAATAACTTGATTCTTGCTAAGAACAACCAGGTAGAAGCGCTCCACTCTTTTTCTCTGCAGTATTTAAGAACTGTACGATTTCAGTTATTTTTCAAGTTGCAGATTAATACATTACAATAATAGTAAGTGGGTGGAAATTCAAGGTGGCACAAAAGTGGAAACTTAGAGTCAGTGGGTTGAGAACTGGCTTTTTCGTTCCCTTTAGCTCCCTGCACTCATTTTGGCTACTTGTCTCTTCTTACTTAAACCATGCCATGTCATAGAATGGGACCAGAAGGCCATTTTACCCTGATTCCTGTGTTTTAATGTTTTTTATTTATTTTGAGAAAGAGAGAGAGCGTGAGAGTACATGATTGGGGAAGGGGCAGAGAAGGAGGGGAGAGAGAATCTTAAGCAGGCTCCATGCTGGGCGTGATCTCAGAAACCATGAGATCATGATAAGAGCAGAAATAAAGAGTTGTACGCTTAACTGACTGAGCCACCCAGGTGCCCCTCCTGTGTTTCAGAAGATGACCAGATTGGTGTTTTTTTCATCAGGATTCTGGTCATTTCTGTCTTTCTCTGCCCTATGTTTGCTACTTGTACAGAATTCAGATTCAGTTGTCCTAAGTTCCCCCCTGAAGAAGTTATGGTCACATATAGCACTCAACCTGTCATGACTTCTTCGGTATTCACTGCTGTAGGACAGTGGAAGGCTGACAAAGGAATTAGGAATGATATGGCCCATGTTGGCTCCTATTCTGAAGATACGACTTGATCTTCTCAGCCTCTTTTTGTGCCCAAAGGGTGGCCAGTGATATGATTGAAAGAAGCTTACAAGTCTTTTATTGTCATTGAGGCGAAACATAATCAGATCATTCAGTTATTGTCTTTATTTTTGCTGCCATCATTCTGTTCCAGTGGGGATATGCTAATGAGTAAGAGGGAGAAGTCAAGGTGTTGAGGAATGTTGAGTTGTTTCATGTTACTCTGCATTAATCAGAAGTACACTTTCAAACCTGTACCTTTGGGAGCATCATTTGCAAAATCCATTATGCTAAAAAATCTGAATAAAAAACGGCAGACACCTACAATGCTTTTCTTAAGTCTTTCTGTTTAGAGTTTTTTAACCACAAGTTAAACAGAGACTCTGTCTTCTTTTTATTTCCATTGAGCATGATAGATTTCACATTACTGTTGTTGAATCATTGATGTTCATTCATTGAGCAAACAGTGACTGCTGTTTTCATCAAAGCCAGGCCAGTCTGACCTGGGTATTGAGGACACATCAGTGAATAATACAGGAAAAACAATTTCTGCCCATCAAGAACTTAGATTCTAATGCTGTTGACAATACTATTAAGCTTAAAGTCAAGAACTATCTCTAAATGATAGTGTCTGTGCCATCTCTTTGCATTATAACCAATATACTGTTTCTATTTCACAAAAATATTTGTAGCATCTAAAGCGATGCTTTCTAACCTTTTTAGCGTCCTTAGCTTCTTCTCAAAATTATGAAAACTGTAAACCTCTATAGGAAGTAATGTACCTATTCTCATACACATTAACATTTGTATATTCAGTTTATAGACTGTGTACCTGCCTGATTAAAAAAAAATCGTTTGACCTTTGAAAAGACTCGAATGCATGCATCATCTGGCTAATACATAGTACTTAACAATCATTTAGAAAGTTTTCAGTTTGGGGGCACCTGGGTGGCTCAGTCGCTTAAACGTCTGACTTCAGTTCAGGTCATGACCTCCCAGTTGGTGGTTTGGAGCCCGATGCCTTGTTCTGTGCTGACAGCTCAGAGCCTTGAGCCTGCTTCGGATTCTGTGTCTCTCTCACTCTCTCTCTGCTTCTCTTCCACTCGTACTCTCTCTCTCTCTTTCAAAAGTAAATAAAAATTTAAAAAATTTTTTTGAAAGTTTTCAGTTTTTAAACTGATAATGAATACAATCTGTCAGTAAACTGATGGAAGGAAATTTGACTTTTGCCCATTTTGTTTTAAAAAATAGAACATTTTGGGGTGCCTGGGTGGCTTAGTCCATTGAGCATCTGACTTCATTTCATGTCATGATTTCCCTGTTTGTGAGTTTGAGCCTCACATTGGGCTTGCTGCTGTCAGCCTGTCAGCACTGATCCCACTTGCCATCCTCTGTCTTCCTCTCTGCCCTTACTCCACTTGTGTTCTTCCAAAAAATAAATACATATTAAAAATAATAAAATAAAAATAGAACATCTTTCTGAGATAATGTATTCATGAAAGAGGCGTTGTACATGCTGGTTTTGCAGGGCTTGACTTATTTCAAGTTCTTTTACTTACTGTTTTCATTTAAGACGTCCTTGCAAGGAGTCACATGCTTCAGCTCAGAGTACTTAAGCTTGGGTTTGCTTTTTTTCCCAAGATTCCTTATTACAAACATTTTCCCTAACAAAGAGGCATTCTTAGAAAGATCAGAATAATTACTGTACATAGACCAGTGTTTTTGCCCTCATGAAGAGTCAAAGGGAGAGTATTTACAGCGATCAAGTTACGTAAATTCCCAGAAGTGTAAGATATTCTGCCTCTCTTGTACCTTCTTATTTCATGGTTCTTGTTTGTGTTGATCAGAACCTGTATTGCCTACTTTTCATTACTTTTCTGAGAAATTTTTTAAGAAAATTCTTAATGAATTCTTTAGAGCTAAATGTAAGCAAGTATTTTCCTGAGTGGCTCAACCAGTGTAGCTATTTCTTTCTTTTTTTATTTTATTTATTTTAAGAGAGACAGAGAATTTATTTTATTTTAAGACCTTTATTTAAGAGAGACAGAGCATGAGCAGAGGAGGGCCAGAGAGAGAGGGAGACACAGAATCTGAAGCAGGCTCCAGGCTCTGAGCTGTCAGCACAGAGCCCAATGCAGGACTTGAACGTGTGAGCGAGATCATGACCTAAGCTGAAGTCTGATGTCTAACTGCCTGAGCCACCAAGGCATCCCCCAGTATAGCTCTTTGTAAGGATTTTACTTGAATTCAACATTGGGATTTCTGGGGTCTCAAGTCTTCTGAACTTATTACTGTTTTTCCCAAATCAACAGTCAACCCGGATCATTTTTTAAAAATTCCTCAGTCAATGATGAATAGCACAGACAATCTGAAACAGCGGGTGATCTGTACACCACTTATTTATAACTTTAAAAGGCAGTAATTTCTTTTTTGATTGAGTTTTATTTTTCTAGAGAGAGTTTCAATTCTGATAGCTGTTCTCTCTGAAAAGAAAACTAACATGAAATGCATTTAAATCATCTTAAGTAGTAAGAAGAAATCCCCTGGATTCTCAAAATGGACAATAGAGTTGCTGTAAGTTTAAAAAAATATGCCCTTTGTATCATCCAACTAAAATCAAATCCTTTGCTGTCCTGACAAAGCTATCACATTCATAGATTGCTTAGTCCTTCACACTCAAATATTTGTAAAGTGAATGTGGGCATGGACATTAATAGCAAAAAAAAAAAAAGAAGAAAAAGAAAAGAAAAGAAACAACTCAGCGTCTACTCTTGAGGTGAACCTTGGTATTAAGAATCATTCTATTTCCATTTCCCTTCAATCAGAAGAGCTCATGACCCTAATGTTGCTTTAGTTTTAAAATTAGAAAACACATTAATAGCTTTATCTAGGAAGTCTTGCTTGAGTTGCTTTCATTTATTGCCAAAGAAAAACTCTGTTGCTTGGCTGGTCATGTGGTTGGAAGAAAAAGGGGAAAAGTCGTTGATAAGTGAAGATACCAGGCGTGTGTTGCCTGTTTTCCTGTGTATGTGGCTTGTAAAAGACGACCAGCCATTCTAACTCACTAGGGCCTGGGCACTTGGGTCAAAACAGTGTCCTTAAACATGACTGGGCTTTTAAACATACGGAGAGCTTTTAGTTCCATCCTGACCTAGTAAGTCAGGATCTCCAGGGAAGAGCCTCGTTTTTACCAGCTCCCAAGAGCATGTTGTACACACCCAGGATAGGAGCCCCTGGCTGAGAAGGCCAGCAAACCTCTCTCTTTCCCCCTGAGCATTTCTTTCATCCTTCCTCTGTGCCTCAGTGAGCACCAAAATTCTTGGTCCAGCGGCCCCCAGCAGGGCAGCCAGCACACCTCCCACCTGCCTCCCCAGGGTCTTGCCTGAACTGCGGCAGCACCAGCTCCTGGGCGGTGGGGAGATGGGTGGGTAGTCCCCCTTTAGGAAGCTGCTTGAGGCTTCCTGTTTTGAGTTTCCATTGCCACTTGTTCTAGGAAAAAAACACAGTAACGGTTGCCTTCAAACTGTCAGATGTATCCTACACTGTTGGTCAGTCAGAAAGCATTTGAGAAGATGCTGGAGAAGCAGTGACATAGAAGCCTGAAATCACTGTATATTTGATTTTCTTGCCTTTTGGATAGAGGCTCTG
The DNA here is from genome assembly GCF_008692635.1 of Crocuta crocuta. NCBI lineage: Eukaryota > Metazoa > Chordata > Mammalia > Carnivora > Hyaenidae > Crocuta > Crocuta crocuta. Next base: position 522,461 of record NW_027531995.1, read on the forward strand.
GAGTCAACAGAGAAAAACTGTTCCCTCATCCCTTCTCACTCTTCCCTTTCTTTCTTTCTTGACTTAAATTTTTTTAATGTTTATTTATTTTGAGAGAGAGACAAAGAGTGTGAGCAGGGGAGGAGCAGAGAGAGAGAGAGAGAGGGAGGGAGGCACAGAATCCAAAGTGGGCTCCAGGCTCTAAGGTGTTAGCACAGAGCCTGAAGTGGGGCTCAAATTCACTGACTGCGAGATCATGATCAGAGCCAAAGTCAGATGCTTAAACGACTGAGCCATCCAGGCACTGACCGACCTTCCTTCCTTCCTTCCTTCCTTCCTTCCTTCCTTCCTTCCTTCCTTCTTTTTTAAGTGTTTATTTTTGAGAGAGTATGTGTGCATATGAGCGCAGGAGAGGCAGAGAGAGAGGGAGAGGGAGAATCCCAAGCAGGCTCTGCACTTAGCACAAAGCCCGATGTGGGACTTGAACTCACCAGCTGTGAGATCATGACCTAAGGCGAAGTCAAGAGTTGGTTGCTCAACCAACTGAACCACTCAGGCACCCCTCACTCTTAAATTTCTGTCTTTTTGCTCCCACGATTTCCTCTCTGGCTCCTGGTGCATCTCCCTTCACTTCTTATGGTAGAGTAGATGGTACTTGTTATCCCTTCACACAGCACAGTGAACTTTAAGACAAGTGCCTTTGCATTTTCAAAGGTACCACATGGAGTATTTTTTGGTCAAATGGTTTCATAAGGTATAACTGTAAATAAAAGAACCAGACTGTTCAGGGTTTTCTTCCCCCCCCCCTCCCCGATTAGTTTACCAGAACATGACCATCTAAATGTTTTCTCTCTTTGGTTACTATTACTCTTGGAGACCATCCATTTATTTCAGTGATTTAACTGTTCAGCATGATTTTATAAATAGTCTTCATAATTTTTTGTAGCTTGATAAGAATCCAACTCTTTCATATCATGTTTCAGCCCAAGATACTACCCCATCATACATTTTTGGTTGAAGTATGGGTGTATAACTCACATATCTGGAATCACTAGTCAGTTTTGCTTTTTGGGAGAGGGCAATGATGGGGAAGTAAATATGAATCTGTACAGAGAAATATAAAAATCTCCTTGGCATTGGCCATTCCTAAGTTTAGGTGCGTTGCTTTTTGAAGGCAACTGATTATCCAAGGAACACCCTATGAGAGAGCCACTTGATTACTCAGCAGGCTGGGAGCACCCTCCCACACCTGGCCTGCAGGCCTCCAAGACCCTAGGTAAGGCCTTCCTACAGAAAGGCGACTGCTTCTCAGTGGATATGATGGGCAGAGGGGCTGGAGGACAGGAGCATCCTGTCCTACTGAGAAGGGGAACAGAAGCCATTAGAGGGCTTCAGATCCCTACTGTACACCCCATATAATGTGACTACTGGCAAGTACCTTTTACCAAACTATGTTGTTGAAATCTACTCTTCATTATCAGTGGTCTTTTAGAGTATATCAGAATGCATTACTACAGGTGAGCAGGTTCACAGCCGTGAACTCCCTAAATACAGATACATTTGTGGCTTTATTATTTGTTTTCAGATTTATGGATCATTATTATTTTTTATTTTGTTGAAAATGTTCACAACAAAAACTCTTCATTCACGTGACATGGTTAGTCTTGCTCTTCTTTGTTCTAAGAAATCTGTTCTATTAAAGATGGCATAGTATTGTGGTCAAGAGCTGAGACTCTGGAGATGGGCCCTGAGTATTGATTTCCTGGCTCCACACTTGCTGACCATGCACGTTTGGCCAATTTGCCACATATCTCCAAGTGCCAGATCTCTCATACATCAAGTAGGGATGGAAGCAGTTCCTACCATATAGGGTGGTTGTGAGAATTAAGTGAGAAAATCCATGTAAAGTGTAAGTCATGGTGCCTAGCTCAGGGTATATATTTACTTGTACTATTTTTCCCCTGGCGCCATGCTGGGGATGCTTATGTACATTCTTATTTCATTATCTAGGTTTCGTTAAATCCTTGTTAGAAGAAGGCAAGTCATAAATAATAAATATGATTTTTATTCTTTATTTCCAAAGAAAGATTTTGTCATTGTTGATTTATAATATAGAATGATTTGTAATGGCTCACACACGGAATTCAGGTGGACACTAAATTTCTCTGGCAGTGAAATTTCCTCTGGGAGAACATGGCAGTATATGGAAAAGTCAAATGAGGATATTTTTTCCCTGCTGGTAATATCAACTCTCATTTCTCAGTGTTTCTGGAAGTGTTTCTATTTGCTTATTCATTCTTTGATGATGAAAAATGACACAGTATTCTCATTTGGAAGTATATGATGTCACTGTAGATTTTTCCATTACTATATGTTTAATGTAATAAAGATATAAAGTGTACATGGGAACAAGGTTAAAATCATGATCTAGAATCTGAGGGTGCTCTGAAGGTAATTCGGTGATTCTTATACCTGGTGGGGAGGCACCACTGACTCAAATGTCTCTGGAGAATTTCGTACATTTCCTTACTATAAAGTAAAGGACGTTATGGGGAAGAGAGGGAAAGTCGGGAAGGGAGATCAAGCTCCCCAATTATGTGGATTTTGTTGTATTTTTTCTAAAAGATTGTATTTGTTCAGTCTTTAATTAAACACTGAGGAAGTACCAGAACATTGGTCACCAGCTGGAGATATAAAGGTTAAAGGTGATCACCTTGTATTGTAGTTACTCACTAGGTAATAGAAAGAAACACACAGACCTCTTATAGTTAGGGAAAAAATGTGAATGATGTAATGGAGGTATTCACTTGTTATCATAGGGCCCTTTTAAACTCACAAAAACTAGTTTTGTTTTCTCATCAGAGATGACACCCTTTTACTTACAATAGAGTTTCAAAAATGCCTTTGTCCATGACCATAAAACTTTGTGAGAGAATTGTAGAAGGTGTGTTCCAAGGTGGAATGTCAGTGACTTCAATTCTCCCTCAGCCTTGAAGGCATACATTTTGGTATTCTCCACACATGGGATCAGGAGTATTTATTTGTAATCCAAAGATTCTGAAATATGTTTCTGTAGATCTTTGGTTTACTCTGAAATCATTTGCTGATTAAATAGTTGCTATATTACCAAAGCTGAAGAGAAATTCATTTGAGTTTGTATAAGAACTTGTCACTAAGTGAATATAAAAGGTTTTTGTTTTAATTGGCCACAAAAGTTTTCTTTTTCCTTTAATAGAAGTCTTTAAAAAAAACACAACAAAGTTGCACGAGTTATTTTTCCATAGTACCCATCATCAGTCTATTTTTATCTCCCCCTGAAGGCATGCTTAAGCTAAGGGATATGTCATTGGCTTAGTATATATTGATATTCTTTCTGAAACAGGATATGATATAGTATAATACTTGCATAATCAGGATTCTGTCTAGACTGGTGAAATTAAAATAGTGACAGAGCAAAAGGAATCTCTTTCTGAAATAGAATCTTGAGGAAACACTGCTTTATCAGAATATTGATGAGTCTTGGAAATAAGGACTGGTATTTTATATCAGTATTAAAGTTAAGGTTTTAATGTCTAGAATGCCTTGTTGACTTTTGTATATTCATCTTATTTGGTATTCATCATTTTGGACTCACCTATCAGAAGACAAAGTGAAATTTGTTTTAAACATTCAGTAGGAATAAAGAAGAACCTCAAACATAAGTGCATCTCAAAAATAAATTTTTTTTAAAAAGCACATGCTGTCTGTGATACACAAGAGGGGAAAATGGTCAGAGTGCTGGTGTTTTGGGATGAAATATAATGTATAAACTTCTTTGTTGGCTACAAAGCAAAACCAAATAGTCTTAAATCTCAGGAGTTTTGACTAACTAAAGATCTCAAATCATTTTGGATTTGCTTAGTCTGCATTTGTTTAGTCAAATAATTTATTCCTTAATTTATTTTTCTAGGTATGTTTCACTGAACCATTTTTAAGCCAGGGAGAGCTTTGAAATTTGCTAACTCAGATTTTCACTTCTTTCATTCCTTTGAGGCCAGGAAGGGTGTGGGAAGAGTGACCCTGTACTCCGGAGACCAGGCCTGACTAAGGCAATGGGTGTCTGAAGCAGATGAAGGACTTTTTCCTTATCTCCATATTCTGGAAATACTTGATCAATATTTTTCTATAAAGCAGAGACAAGATTATATAGCATTCAAATGAAGTGCAAAGGTTTTGAATTAACACATGGCATAGAATCCGCCCTCAGCCACAGGCCAGCTCTGTGATCTTGGGCAAAACTATTTACTATTTCTCAGTTTTCCCATCTATAAAAAGAGCATAGTGATAGTACTGTCTTTATAAGGGCATACTGAGAATTGAAGGAATTAATCCCTGTAAAGTCCTTAGCAGAGCAGCCACCAAATGGCAAATTCATGCAAAAAGAGTATATCTAATATGAGTAATCAACTATAATTCATTTATCCTAAGACCAATTTTTACACATTTCCTTTTAGCATGTCTTAATGTTGAAATAAAGGTGAATTTCCTTCCACTGTGAAGAAAACTGACAGTCTCCTCCTTGAATTATAGTAAATGACAGTTGGATAAGATTAATGTAACTTTGTACCGCCAGTTGGACCTGTCCTCCCCAGCCTCTCTTTCAGAATCATAGCATATGGGAACTTGAGCTTCACTTGAGAATCCTTACAGCAGTGTATATTCTCTTCTCACCAGCCACCACTCTGGAAAACAAAACAAACCCATAGATAATAGGTATGGAAATGGTCCCACAGAAGTGTGCATTGGTTGCCCTTCCTCATATGAGAGGTCAGGAATAGGTTATAACATAAGAAAAAAACAAGGTAAGCCAGGTAGTTGAATCTATTATATGTATCTATCTAGATTTAAATCTCAAAGGAGAATAAAGCTGTTCCAAAACAGCCATAAATTCAGATCCATATGCTTCCTTAGAGCTGTGGTTATGGCTTTCATTTCTCCCTCTGTATGAGAGAAGGAAGATTTGGGGGGACGGAGCCATTATTTAAGGCAAAGATTGAGGGATAAATAAGCGTAGAGAGTTGGTAGTTTGAGCCTCATCAATGCTCGGCACTCCCTTTCCCTACTCACTCCTTGAGTAGAAACTATACTAACCAAGGCCACACTATGTGCTAATACCACATTCTGTGGATGTTGGTCATGTGTTTTCTGCCTCAAGCAGGCAGCCATTTGATTCTGTCATATGCACCAGGATACTGAAATTCAGAAGCTCATGGTAACTGGTAGATTAATTTTTCTTGGATTGATATTCTATTTTATTTATTTGTTTGTTTGAATATAAACAGGCAGCATTACCTTGGATCTGAGTGATGTCCACAGGTACTTATTGATTGAATTAGTGGCTGATCAATAGCATTTGTGTTTGCTATTAAATTTGGGGACGCTGTGTATTCAAATGCAAGTTCTGTGGGGAGTTTGAGTTCTCGTGTTCCTTTGGGGACCAAAGCAAATTCAGATTTCATTTCTTGGGCCTTCTCTTTGTGTTTTGGATTATAGACATTTAAGAGCATAAAATATTAAGCCTCCTAATGGATGGTTACCACTGAGAATGGCATATGATGTTTATTAAATGCTATGACACAAAACATGAAAACCAATCCTCTTAGTTATGAACATACATTGGTCCTGTTTTTTCCCTTAGTGTGCTTGTTTCTACTTTATAAAATAATGATATCACTGATATGAAAACCTGTTCTTTTAAAAGTTAATTTTTTTGTTTGCATATATATTTATGTTTTTTGCTTTTGCAATTGCAATTTGCCAGTATTAGCAGAAGTGAAGCAAATGTTTATTGTCCTGGACATGCTTCTAATTTACATAAGCAGTTTTGACATCAAATGAAGGACCTCATAACTTTTGAATTTAACTCCTTAGATGAAGAGCAACTAGAAGAGTGATGAGTCCTTAGATATTAAATAATCTTCAGAATATTAAATTTGTTTTCTCTTGTAGTGAGAGATTTTTCTTGAGGCTGAATAGAAACGGACTTCCCAAAGCCCCAGATAAACCAGAACGACATTGCTCTCTCTTTGTGGTAGGTGGCTCTTGTTTCATCTAGGAGGTGGATTCTTCCCACTGTGCTTTGTTATCTAAGGGAAATGAATTCTCGTGAGAGAAAATAGTGACTTTGCTTAAACCTTGTAAATACCATATAAAGTGCATTAGTGCCCAGAATTCTGAATACCACCATTCATAGACACACCTCTATTCATTTGTTGCATGTTAGAACCTGTAAGACTCAGAGTGACCTATGGTATTTAGAACATACTTAGTAAATGTTTAAAGAATGAGTGAGTAGGAGATTAAAATAAGAATGGGCTTTTTGTTTTTTAAAGGATTATTTGACATTAGTAGACCTACAGTGTAAAGTTGATTGTAAAGTGGTATTTTTATTATTTTATTTTTTTAAGTTTTTATTTAAATTCCAGTTGGTTAACATACAATGTAAATGTAATATTAGTTTCAGGTGTACAATATGGTAATTCATCACTTCCGTACAACACCTGGTTCTCATCACAACCAGTGCACTCCTAATCTCCATCACCTCTTTCACCCATTCCCCTACCCAGTTCCCTTCTGGCAGCTGTCTGTTTGTTCTCTCTAGTTAAGAGTCTCTTGATCTGCCTCTCTCTCTTATTTTTTTTTTCCTCCTTTGCTCATTTGTTTTGTTTCTTAAATTCCACATATGAGTGAAATCCTGTCATATTTGTCTCTAACTGACTTAATTCACGGAGCATTATACTCTCCAGCTCCATCCATGTCCTTGCAAATGGCAAGATTTCATTCTTTTTTATGGCTGAGTTATATTTCATTGTATATATATCAACATCTTCTTTATTCATTCATCTGTTGATGGACACTTGGGCTGTTTCCATAACTTGGCTACTTTAGAATTGGATTTTTTTTTTTAAGCATTGTTTGACATCAGTAGACTTACAATGTCAAGGTGACTATAGCAGTAGTTTTAGAATGGGAATTGAATTATATGCTTCTGCTACAAAATTCCATTAAGGATGTTGGTATTATCTTGGTCTTTCTTCTGTTATTTGTGAAAATAATGTGCTGTTACCTTTAATTACTTCTGCATAAACTATGAGTTTTAAAATAATCACACTTTTTTTTTTTTTTTTTTTTTTTTTTTTGTTTATTTTTTTTTTTTTTTNGGATTTGGGTAGCAGTGAGCTAAGAAGGGACATCTATATCACTGTGCACATTATCCGAATTGGTAAGTCCACCACTTGTCAGTGTGATAGGGACACAGCAGTGATGAGAAGTGCTGAACGAACGGTCTCTTTGGGGTTGTGTTTTCTTTGCTTTCTGGATTTGAAAGGAATAAATGCCAGTTTGGAATCTAAGAACCACCGAATTTGGGAATCGTTCCCTTGCCTCCCCAAACTCACATACACCCTCTGCACGCATCATAAATAGACTTTGCTCTCTTTCCATAGAAGTCATTAGGTAGTACTTTGTGCTTCATTTAGTTTTATTGGACTCCCTAAACATATTTGATTCAAAATTTGGTATTTGTCTTTTTAAATTATAATTCCTGTTAACAGCATAAATTGAACTTTTCAAATCTGGATTTCCTACAAGGTTATGAAAATTTTATACTAATTGGCATTTTCCAAAGTAGAATGCCACAGAGCATTACTGCAGAAAGTGCTACAAGAAAAGGGTTATGAAATACTGAATGCTGTATATTTTTTCCACTTGTGTAATATCACCAGCTCATAAAAGGGCCTGAGAAGCCCTACAGGGAAAATTTAAAATGCCTCTCTAACTTTGTTGGCCCAAGCTTTCTCCATATTTGATTTGACGCTGGAAACATTTATATAATGTAACATTTACTAACATCTTGCAGAGCCCTCTTTAGGTGTTCTGTACTGAACTCATACAGCAGACCCAGAATATTTTCACTGGTTTTTACTCATAAAATGTCTCAAAGCAGGTATTTTATGGCAGAGGAACTAGGTAAAATGAGGAATTGTGTAGCCTATACAGTTTCTCTACTAAAAGCCAAACCAGCTGATACCAGGAACTGTCCCACCTTCTTCCCTAACTGTGGCACATTATCTGCCTGGGAACACTTCTTCAGGATGGGAATATATCACTGTGCAGTCCTGCATCGTGATCTTTATCTTTATAGTCTTCTATCTTCTGCAGATGAGAACCACATTGTGTATAGAGAGAGGCTATAAAACATGTCGCCGTTTCAACATAGATTTTCTATATATTTTTCTCATAAAAATCAGTTCTGAAAACCCGTTTTCATTTTATGCTATTTTTGTTTATTTGAGGGGCAGTTGAAATTAAAAGGAAAAAATGTAAACTGTTTTTGGTTTTAATTTTCTTTTTAGAAGTGAGTGAATGGAGGGAAAATTGCAAAGAATCTCTTTTAAATGTTGGAAAAGTTGGAATGCATGCTGCAGTGTATTTATGAGATGAAGCTTGTGTGTGTGCCCAGGATGACAAGGGTGCAGTCTATTAGGTAATTCTTCGTGTGTGTGTGTGTGTGAGAGAGAGAGAGATTCAAATTTGTAATGCCAGTTAATGTAAAGCTTGGTTTTGGATATTAGAGCTTAAACACTGCATTTGAATATAACTCTCTTCGGTACTTAGAGAAAAAGTGCACTCCTTTTGCTTTCTGAACTTTTTAAAAGTCATGTACAGGTTTTTGGTGGTAGAAACACATACGGCAGATGCACTCTGTGTTCTGGTTGCCTGTGGTCTGGGCGGCTCTACTGCTGAGGGAGCCACTTCCGTGGTACTGGTCACATGGTTGTCTATGGAACATATGTTGTTGAATTAGTGATTGCATGTTTTACTAAGATTTTTTTTTATGATTGTTAAGTCAGAATGAATGTTGAATCAGAAATTACCTGTACCCCTTCCCCCGCCCCAAACTTTGGTCACATTAAGGCTTCACTGAGATTCCTGCATAAACTGCCTGGTGGTTTGGCAGTTACTGGTTAGCTGTCTTGAGAGTAAGAAGAAATAACGAAGGTAAGAAACTCTGAGAAAGGGCAAGACTTCAACTGCTGCAGTGAAATTAAGGAGTGGAGGATTGTTGTCTATCAGGGAAAGATACTTCTTACTTTTTCTAAAATGTCCCTTATACCTGCTTTAGTAAGAACAGGGCACGCTGACCCTCACTGGCTGCAGAGAACAAGAGCGATAGCACCTTGCCTCGGAATTTAAGCCCAGATCTTTGGTTAGAAGCGGAGGGAAAAACAGAGAAATAGCTTTAGATCCTCCTGCCCATCCATCCCCCTCAAGGTTTTTCCACCTCTATGTTTCTCATTTTGGCTTTTAGCTGGTTCCCAAAACTGTTTACTAAATATTACTAATTTTTTTTTTTTGCCTTCCTTTCTGCCTAGAGAATTTTCCTAGAAATCTGACCAGAACTGTGAACTTGGATTAATTCTAGAGTTGGGATCACCAGGGCTGGCACCAAATAGTGTTTTCGGTGCACGACTTAGAGCAAAGNGATTAGTGATTGCATGTTTTACTAAGATTTTTTTTATGATTGTTAAGTCGGAATGAATGTTGAATCAGAAATTACCTGTACCCCTTCCCCCGCCCCAAACTTTGGTCACATTAAGGCTTCACTGAGATTCCTGCATAAACTGCCTGGTGGTTTGGCAGTTACTGGTTAGCTGTCTTGAGAGTAAGAAGAAATAACGAAGGTAAGAAACTCTGAGAAAGGGCAAGACTTCAACTGCTGCAGTGAAATTAAGGAGTGGAGGATTGTTGTCTATCAGGGAAAGATACTTCTTACTTTTTCTAAAATGTCCCTTATACCTGCTTTAGTAAGAACAGGGCACACTGACCCTCACTGGCTGCAGAGAACAAGAGCGATAGCACCTTGCCTCGGAATTTAAGCCCAGATCTTTGGTTAGAAGCGGAGGGAAAAACAGAGAAATAGCTTTAGATCCTCCTGCCCATCCATCCCCCTCAAGGTTTTTCCACCTCTATGTTTCTCATTTTGGCTTTTAGCTGGTTCCCAAAACTGTTTACTAAATATTACTAATTTTTTTTTTTTGCCTTCCTTTCTGCCTAGAGAATTTTCCTAGAAATCTGACCAGAACTGTGAACTTGGATTAATTCTAGAGTTGGGATCACCAGGGCTGGCACCAAATAGTGTTTTCGGTGCACGACTTAGAGCAAAGTTGTAGTCTCTAGGGCTGTGGCGCCTGCAGAGCCAGGAAAGAAAACTTGAAATTAGGACTTGCGTCATGGGGAGGCTCAGGAGTTGGGCTGTACAGTGGTCACAGAGTGGCTGAAACCTCACTGCAGATCCCTCAGGTTGAGAGAAAGCACCGCCTGCTTCTCCCTTACTTGGCTGTCCTCACCAGGCACCCACAGCTTTTTCTTTCGTGCAGTTCTAGCCAAAGTGGGTCAGAAAAATCTGTGTGATATGCCTGCCCTGCATCAACTTCTAGGAATTTACAGCTGGAGGCGTCTGTGTGGGAATAATCCTGTTGAGAGTTTTAGGGTTTTTGTTATTGTTTCTTACCACCAAACCTCTTGTGTGATGTTAACTTTGAAACACTCTACCCACAAATCTAATCCCTGTGTCAGCTTGCATTAACAAAGGGACTGATTAAGTAAGAAAAATTTGTATTTCATGATATTGGTAAGTTCATCCTAATCCAATCTGTAATAATATTCAAAATAGAGATGAACTAGACTTTTTTTCCATATAACAAGTGAACAGAGTTTTAAATTTATTTGTCAGTTTTGTTAAGTAAAAGTATGACTTGTTGATAAATTCAAATAGGACCTTATAAAGTGTTTGATTTGCCAGTGCAATTTATATGAAAATAGAGGTTGAAATTTATGTATTACAGCATCAGTTCCAGAAAACACGAATTTTGCACATCTGAGAAGCAAATGACTTATTTTGACCATGTTTTAGTTTTGATTCTAACTGATAAAATGAGAAACTTTAATGCTGTTTATAAGCATTTCCCTAAAAATGATGCATTACTGAGGTAGTTTTACTTTATTACTGGTAAATGAAACCAAGTTGGCTATTCTCCCCTCTCCTTTTTTAATACTATTTAACATTGGATTTGGGAAGTGCTGGAGTCCTCTAGATGTCCTGTGGGAGAATTTTGCTCAGATGGAAAACAACTTATATATCTGTTGCCAAGCATCTGGAAACAGATTTGCATATTTTTTCATTATTTTCTCTCACATTAACTGGTTATATTTCAGCTTCAGTATACTTTCTGCCTTCTGTCCTCAAAATAATCCACTGGTAAATTAAATACAATAATAAATTAAAACATTATCTCAATTAACATACTTAATAATATATAACAATTTAAACAAGTAGCAACTGTGTCGAATGACCACCATATCAGGAGATTTCGGCCATTGGCTGCGGTATAATCAGCCTGAGCCCTGGGTCAGGAGAGGGCATGCGTGCTCAAGCATCCATCCGTGCTTCCTTTTTATACCTTCAGGGAATCTCAAGCTGCTTCCTTTCAAAGGTGAAATATTTAAAATAGTTCTTTAAATGTGGACCTTTCTTTAAAATTTTTCTGAAATGAAATGGACAACATTATTGCATTTATTGACATGGACTTCCTGGGTTGCCTAGACGAATCCTTAAGGGGAGGGTTCCGAAACATGGGACCAGCTCCAGTCTTCAGGTTTCATAGATGACAGCTGGTGCCCAAGGTCACACAGCTTGGTAAGGAGAGTCAAGAACTAAAGCAACATCTTCTGTGTCCTTTTAATTGCCCAGTTGCACTTTATAGGGCCTATGTGTCTATTTAAGATGCACTAATCAAATGGCTTCATGGGCCATGTTTGCTTTTCAATTGAACAGGTCGAATGGGGGCAGGAGAAAAAAAGAATGCCTGTAGTGTCCAGTACCGGCGACCCTTTGGCTGTGCGGTCCTTAGCATCGCTGACCTGCTGACAGGAGAGACAAAAGATGACCTCATCCTAAAAGTGTACATGTAAGAAGCATGCGCGCAGTGGGAGCGGGGGGTGCAGAGGCACGTGTGGATCTTTCGTGGTGAATACTACTCCGTTTGCGTAATGGAGAAGCAAGGGAAGGGTTGAGTTTAGGAGCCACTCCTCAAAAGCAGTCTGTAACCTCACTGCAGGTAAACCCACAAACTACCATTCACCAGTCAGAGGAAGTATGAAACCAAGAACTCAAGAACCCAAACTTTGTCAATTGGGTAGACCATCTGTGTCACAGAGCACCTCCTATGAATTTAAAAGCGTAACCGTTTTACCTTCAGAGGGTTAGTTTGTTCTCAGAAAATGGAAATAGTTTCTAACATAAATTAATTAGAATTGAGAACAGAATGCTCAAATAGATGATTTCTCTTCTCTTTCATTTATCATTGGTTTGCTAGGCCTGCCCAACAGAGTATCGTGAAGAGCAAGGCTTAAATAGCAGAAGTTTATTGTCTCACAGTTCTGGAGTCTGCAAGTCCTAGATCAAGGTGTTGGCAGGTTTGGTAACTTCTGAGGGCTGAAAGGGACAAATCTGTTCTGTGCCTCTCTCTCCTACTTTCTGGTGGTTGCTGGCAATTTTTGGTGTTTGGTGACGTGTAGCTGCACTGCCCAATCACTGCCTTTACTCTGTGTCCACGTTTCCCCTTTTTATAAGGACATACTTATGTTGGGTTGGGTCCTACCCTGGTGACCTAATTTTAACTTGATTACCTGTATAAATGTCCTGTTTCCAAATAAGGTCACATCCTGAGTTATGAGGGCTTAGGACATCAATATTCTCTTTTTGGGGAAGAGACACAGTTCATCTCATGGCACCCCACTGAGAAAATCACTTAATGTATTCCACATCCTAAGTTAGGTGATTTTTTTAAATACACATAGTTTCAGATCACCCCAACTTGAGCATCTCCCCTCAGGTTTGGAACTTGAGAGTTGACACAGTGTCACACAGTGACACTCACTGGGGCAGTGAGTGTGGGGTTTCCTCATTTGGGGTTTGAGGACCAAACCACTGGCCATCTCCATGAATGATTTTGCTTTAGTTTCCATTCTGTCTGTGGAGTTGATATACCCAATGTGCGCCAGCAGTTTTCATATGTTAGGTTAATACAAGTGGCCCACTGCCTGTGGGACATAGACTTCAGATTGCTTTTTGACCACTCCTGGAGGGTTTCATGGATTTATCCATTCTCTACCCAGTGCCCCCAGGACCTGTGCCACACAGTTGCTAATTAGTTGACAAAGATTTGTCTGTAGCCTGTGGTTTAGGACCAGAAGCTCTGTCTCTTTTAAGAGGCATAAAATCTGTGACCTTGATTTTAAACCTGAAAACTTCTGTGAAACAAGTGGGTAGTAAAACTCACTACTGTTTTTATCACGTGGCAGCCCTCAATTTTGGTGGCTGGGCTTTACTCCTTTTCCCAAACTCTCCTCGCGATCATAAAATATAATGGATTTGAAATAATTCTAATGCTAATGACCACCATTTACTGTGTGCTTACTCTGTGCAAGGAACTATGTTAAGCATTTTCCATGTATCCTGTCATTTTATCCTCATGACATACCCATGAAGCAGATGCTTTTGGCTCTGTTTTCCACATAAGTGGACAGAGAGGCTAGATAATGCCCAGAGTCACCTGGCTTGGCAGAGTGGGGTCCACATTTGAAATCAGGACTGTCTGACTCCAGACCTTGAGCTGTCACAAACCGGTCCTATGCTTTTGGGCGTTACTTGACACCACTGTCTAGTAATGTGAGAATGATGCTATTGTGTGGCATTGTTTTTTACGAAAATAAAACTCTCACAAGCACAGTCTCAACATTTCTTAGAGTCGTCTTTCCAGGTGTGGGTAGCAAGCACTGTATTTATCTTGCCATTAGGAACACTGTATTTATCTTGCACGCATCAGCCTTGATTATGCAGCTAGCTGAGGAAGACCCATGCCTTCCAACGCTGCCTATGGGAGGCGTTCACTCTCTTAAAAATCAGTTGTATTGCTTTTTGTGGTTGTTATTGTCTGTGCTTTTATAAGCACCAAATAAGGTTTTAAATTATTCTTGCTGGAAGAGAGATCCCCTTAAAAAAGTGCCACTTCAGCAAATTATGAAATCTGTTTCAGGAGGAATGCTAGCCAATCAAAACAGTCACTGTAGATTAAGAAGAAAGTGTGATTATAGTAAAACATTTTTAAGGAAGTGCCTGTTAAAAATAATTTGGAAGAAATCCCTGTTTGTTAATGTGACTGAATCCCTAACCCATCTGGGACTCAAATATAGAAGAGTAACAAATACCTCATCTGAGCCTGGAAGATATTTCAGTCACATACTTGAGCTTTGATTTTCCTTGGAGCTTTATAGGTTAAAAGCATGAATTTTGGAGTTACTTAACTAATAGGAAGCAAGCCATCTTTCTTCCTTCCCTACCGAGCTGAAATAAGAAAACTAGAGACAGAAGCTACTTACTGGTAATCTGATATTTTCTAGCTGGACAGGTGGAATGGTTTCATTTCATCTTAATTTCCCAGCCTTCTAAGAGTCATTGCTCTGTTTGGTACCCTACTGTTAAGTGGCTTGACAATAACCTCTGTCATATTCATCCTGGAAAAGTCTATGGGGATGCATTAAATAAATATGTAAGCAAATTGTGAGTATCAGGTACAGACAAAGATCACAAGGAAAAATCTGTGGAACATTTTGATTGATATGTGTATAGAAGCTTGATGTTCAGGACACTTGGGAGGGAGCATTTGTAGCTATCAAAAAATAGTAGTTATTTCTAAGCATGTTCAGATGAGGAAGGCTCTCCCCAGCCTAATGGCAGTAAGACGGGGTAACCAACCTTGGCATTTAGGAATCCTCAGGAGTTGCCAGTCAGAGGGACATCCATCCATTTACTGAGGCAGCTCGTGCTGTGTAAGCACCCACTGTGTCCACAGTCCTGAGGGGGACACACATCAACATGATCTATTCCTCAGGAACCTGCAGAGTTTCCTAGGTGAGCTACAGCATATGAACAAATAGACCATGAGCTAGGAAGCGATAAGAGCTACAAGAGCAAGGTACAGATGGCTGTGAGAGTAAGAAGATGGAAAGATGCCTTTTAGCCCAGAAGAGGAAAAGCTGGGGAACTTTAATTACCCTTCTGTGCCAGGGTATTTTTAATCACCCCAGTGCAAGTTGTGTTAACCTCAGCTGCATTTTGCTTGATTTGTAGCACTTTGATGCTAGCCAAATTTAGTTACGTCACAGTGGGCAGAAACACACTAATGAGAACTAACAGTCGCTGAGCATTTACCATATGCCAGGCATTATCCTAAGCCCAAGCTCATTCAATTGTAGTATGGTACCCCCATTTCACAGATGAAGAGATTAGGCTTGGGGAGGGTAAATAACTTGCCCAAAGAACGTAACTCATTTAATAGTGAGGGTTCGAATCAGTCTGCACTGCCTTCACTGTGTGCATTGTTCCTGAGATTCTGTGGGAAGAGGGACTCTCATCATATGTGAGTTCATCACAGCTACTTCTGGCTTGAAGTAGGTGGTCATGCATTTACCAGATGTGGGTGTCCTGCTCATCATGGGGCAATTATGCTAAAACTGACTGGTTGTTGGGAACTCCCCAGGAGATTTAAGGAAGCTGGTTATGGTGATTATTCCAAAAAGAGCAGGTGTGCTATTAAAAGATCATTGTTTGATCTCATCCATCATTCAGGCTTAACAGAGTGTTAATGTTTTCATAGGTGTAACACAGAGAGTGAGTGGTACCAAATCCACGAGAACATCATCAAAAAGCTGAATGCACGTTACAATTTAACAGGCTCCAATGCAGGTGAGTGTGTGGCGCTGGCTGACTCTACCTCCAGTTTTCTTTTCAGGCCTTTTATTTTACTTATCTTTGTAAGAAGGGAACAGGCTGCCTTTTGTTTTTCTCTGCATTCACTTCGTAACTTTAAAAAATGTCCAGTCAACAATCAGGTATGCCTCCCTGTGCTATGATAGGCTTGTAGCTATAACTCTCTTTAAAAAATGTATTCTGTTCTGGTTTGAAACAAGGCAGAGTACCTGAATTTGTTTAATAATACCACGTCTTGAGACCTCTCAGCTTTTACCATTATTAAAAATCAAATGACAGATATGGTTAGGTTTCTGACTGTTATGTGGAATAGGTTTGATGGATGGAAATTGGTCAGTAAGGTCCAAGAAAAACATGCTTCACTGCCTATAGCTGGGAGCATCATTAGGCACTGGAAAATAAATATTCAGGTTTATGCATTGAAATTGAATAAGAGGGTAAATGATATTGACTACAGTGTTATATGCAGAAAAATGTATGCACACTTGTTAAGGAAACTGAAATATGTAACATTGTAAGTTATGTATAATATGTGGTACACACTCTTATCCTAATAAACTTATAGAGTCTATTATCTAGCATATAGTGACATCTTTAAGTTTGCTCAGTGGACAGAAACTTGGTGAATATTGCTTGCTGTCCCCCCTTCAAACCATGTGGAAGCAAAGTAAAGTACATAGCTATATGCTTTCAGTGATGTCAAGAAAATTCAAATTAGGTAATCTATTATTTGAACTGAATGTATTGTTTTTACAACTGGCTTTTAAAGTAACTTGAATGTAGATATTTATGTTCTAGTCCATGTTGCCTGGTAAGGTAGAACATGGATCTAAACTCAGACCACCTTTTTCTCAGACCTGTGCACATCTTACTAGGCCAAACTGACCCACAAAGAAAAAGTAACTGCAGACAGAAACTTTCTGGTTCATGGACAGCCCTAAGTGTCCACAGGTCACACCTATGGCAACACTTCAAGCTATAGTGAGTGGTGAAGTCGGTTTTCCCCTCTTTTGCCCAAGAGTTGGGGAGGTAACTTGGGTTTTATCTCATTCACACGCAGTCCTCCATCGACCACTAAATAAACAATAGATCTGGAGTTCATGAGGGCAGAGGCCCTGAAGGAGGAGATGGTAGTAGTAGAATACAACATGAAGTTCTATATTTCAGAAACAGGTATATATACTTCACTTTTTCTGTGACTAGTTGTGTATGGGCCAAATGATGTAAACCAAATGTACCCTCACAATGAACAATCCTAAAATTTGTATGGAACCACAAAGACCCTGAATAGCCAAAGTAATGCTGAAAAAGAAAAGCAAACCTAGAGGCATCACAATTCCAGGCTTTAGGCTATATTACAAAGCTATAGTTATCAAGACAGTATGGTACTGGCACAAAAGCAGACACATAAATCAATGGAATGGAATAGAAAACCAAGAAATAGACTCCCAACAATATGGTCAACTAATCTTCAACACAGCAGGAAAGAATATCCAATGGAAAAAAGATAATGTCTTCAACAAATGGTGTTGGGCAAACTGGAGGGCAACATGCAGAGGAATGAAACTGAACCACTTGCTGATGTCATACACAAAATAAATTGAAAATGGATGAAAGACCTAAATGTGAGACAGGAACCCATCAAAATCCTAGAGGAGAATATAGGCAACAACGTTTCTGACCTCTGCTGGCGCAGCTTCTTACTAGACATGTCTCCAGAGGCAAGAGAAACAAAGCAAAAATGAACTATCGGGACCTCACCAAGATAGAAAAGCTTCTGACAGTAAAGGAAACAATCAGCAAAACTAAAAGGCAGAATGAGAGAAGATATTTGCAACTCTGATATCTGATAAAGTGTTGGCATCCAAAATCTATAAAGGACTTATCATACTCAATACACAGAAAACAGTCCAGTGAAGAAATGGGCAGAAGATGTGAATAGACACTTTTCCAAAGAAGACATCCCGATCACTGACACATGAAGAGATGCTCAGCATCACCTCCATCAGGGAAATAAAATCAAAACCACAATGAAATACCACCTCACACCTGTCAGAATGGCTAAAATTAACACAAGGAACAACAAGCGTTGGCGAGGATGCAGACAAAGGGAAACCTTCTTACACTGTTGGTGTGAATGCAGTCTGGTGCAGCCACTCTGGAAAACAATATGTAGGTTCCTCAAAAATGTAAAAATAAAACTACTGTAAGACCCAGCAATTGCATTGCTAGGTATTTATCCAAAAGATACAAAAATACAGATTTGAAGAAGCACATGTCCCCCCGTGTTTATAGTATCATTGTCAATAATAACAAACTATGGAAAGAGACCAAATATCCAACAGCTGATGAATGGATAAAGAAGACGTGGGGTGTGTGGGTGTGTATCATATGTGTGTGTGTGTGTAATATAAGTCATTAAATATTACTCAGCCATCAAAACGAATGAAATCTTAACATTTATAAGAACATGAATGGAACTAGAGTATATTATGCTGAGCAACATAAATCAGTCAAAGAAAGACAAATACCATATTTCATTCTTATGTGGAATTTAAGAAACAAAACAGATGAGCACATGGGAAGGTCGGGGGAGAGAAGAGAAAGAAAGAAAGTACAATAGAGAACAAACTGAGGGTTGTTGGAGAAGGATGACTGGGGGATGGGCTAAATGGATGATGGGTACTAAGGAGGGCACTTGTGATGAGCACTGGGTGTTGTATGTAAGGAATGGATCACTGAATTCTACTCATGAAATCAATATTGCACTGTATGTTAACTACTAGAATTTAAATAAAAATTTGAAAAAGGGAAAAATAAAGATGAAAGACTTTCTAATGAAATAAATTTAAATTATAGACTATTAAACCCTAGGACATGGTGATCGTTAACTTTGTGTCAACTTGGCTAGGCCATAGTACCTAGATACTTGGTCATACATTCTAGATGTTCCCTGAAATTATTCTTAAATGAAATTAACATTTGAATTCGTGGACTTTGACCAAAGCAAGCTGTCCTCTGTAATGTGGGTGTGCCTCAACCAGTCATTTGAAGACCCTACCGGAAAAGGGCTGACTTCTCCGTAGAGGAAGAGAGTATTTTGCCTCCAAACTGCATAACTGCACTCCCCCCTGGACTGCAGTATCAACTCTTCCCTCAGTCTCCAGCCTGCCCCTCCTACTGTGCAAATCTTGGACATGCCAACCTTTGCAATTGCTTGAGCTAGTTCTCTCTATCTCCAATTGGTTCCGTTTCTGTGGCTGACTAATACAGCCGTGGTTCCATTTTTTATAAACATCTTTTCTAGTCTTTATGGCTAGATTTGGGGGGTAATTTTGGGCGGTGGTGAGTGTTATTGTCACTAACTGCGTATGTATAATTGTGTATTCCTTTATTACTTTTAAAAGGTTACTATGATGTTTTCATCTTCCTTATTAATACAAAGTGTTAATAAATATAATTTAAGCAGCTCCAAATAAACAAACATACAAACTCTCAGTAAGATTTCAGAGATACCACTTTTCTTAAAGTGAATCTTGCCAAATTTATTGGTAGGCAAATCCTAGTTAGTTTTGTTCTAAACCTTTTGGGTTTCATGATACCATGGAATATTTTTTATCGTTCAGTCCCTCTAGACCTGTGCTCTTCAGTTCATTCAGCACTAGCCACATGTGGCTATTGAGCACTACCTGTGATGCACTGGGATCGAGGTGTGCTGTCATTATAAAAATACATACTGGATTTCAAAAACTTCATAGAAAAAAATGTAAACTATCCCATTAATTAATTTTTCCCATCAGTAATTTTATATTGATCACCTGTTGAAGGACAACATTGTGGAGATACTAGATCAAATAAAATATATTACTAAAATTAATTTTGCTTCTTTTTACCTTTTTTACCATGGCTACTAGAAAATTTTTAATATAAATTGGTGGCTAAAATTGTATTTCTTTTTTTTTTTCAATTTTTTTAAATGTTTTTTTTTGAGAGAGAGAAAGAGTGTGAGCGGGGGAGGGTCAGAGAGAGAGGGAGACACAGAATCCAAAGCAGGATCCAGGCTCTGAGCACAGAGCCTGACATGGGGGTTAAACCCATGAACGATGAGATCATGACCTGAGCCTAAGTTGGACGCTCAACCAACTGAGCTACCCAAGAACCCCTCAAATTGTATTTCTATTAGATAGTGCTGCCCTGGACTTGATTTAATTTTTTTTTTCAGTTCTTTTCATGCCTCACAAACAGACTCATTCTGCCTTCCTCCTTTCCTGCTGTGGGTAGAGGGATCTATAGCCATTATGTATCTTGTGGTTTCTCCCCTGGAGTCCCACTACTCCTGATTTGCCTGCATTGACCTCCTACCTGAATAGACAAATATGAAACTAGCCCTGACCTTGTGATTTTTCCCATGGATTGCCTTACTGTCCCCGCCATCACAGATACAGTCTTGACTAAGCAGGGTTTGTTGGTCTGCTCCGGTAGATTTCTTTGCGAGCCCCTTATGGACTCTGAACGCTTTCCTCTTTCCAGTGTGCCTTATGGAGAACAAAACTCCTCAAACCTAAAACTTACCTTGCAAAGGTATGTTAACCACTATCTTTGTTGGGTTGAAAATCTGGGAGAAAATTGGAAGTGATCTATTTAACTTTAAGGAGGAAAAAAAAAAATCTATGGTTAGGTGTAGTTAGGTTGAGTGATCTGATATTTTGAAAATTGTGCTCTGTGGGAATTTTAAAATCCAAAAGTAATGTAAGAATTTGAAATTCTAAAAATAGCCATGAAAATGAGCCTGGCTTTGGTTTGCTGAGCAAATGGCTATTATAACTGTCACCTCCAATAGATGTTAGCAATTGAATTCTAGGAATGCAAACTAAGACTGAGCCAGTGTGATTTACTGAGGCCAATTCAGTTCTGTGACTTGAAGTAAACTGTGTAAAAATCATTGGCTCTGGTTCAGTGTGTCCTGAGAGAAACGTCAAAATCTTTTCATATTATCTGGGTATTTATGAAATCCTAGTTCCTGTAGTTTGCACATGTAGTTTACAGCTAGAAGAAATCATATTGACTAATCAGGTCACTTTCCGCAGTCTTTTTTTTTTTAAATGCCTTAGCAAGATGAGCATCCATGGTTACATTCCTGCCAACTGTACGTTTTAATCCCAAAAGAGCTTAAAAGGAATTACCTAGATGAGGAGCCCACAAGTAGATGGAGAGCAGTTTAACTCTGTGCAGGGAGTGAACACTGTTCTTGGTTTGGCTGAAATGAAAGGAGGCTTTTGACAGTTAGACTGCATTTTGGGGGTTGAGCATCCTCCCCTTACAGAGCAATGCAGCCACTTAATTCAGTATTATTGAACTGCTGGAATTCTTGAAGACTGTATCAGTGTTTCTGAAATTTGAACATTGCATTTAGAAACTTTGCTTTCTAATATTGTTAAAAGAAGCTGGTACTTATTGGCACCATCTGTTGGCCAGAAATGTAGTATGTGACCTTTTTGTGCACCTTTGAAATTCTCTGTTAATCCATGTGCTCTTTTTTGTTCTTCTAAAGATTTTTTAAAAAATTTCAACTACATTTACTTCCAGAAAAGTTACATGAGTAGTACAAAACATTCCTAATTTCTCAAAGGTTAACATTTTACTACATTTGCTTTATCCTTCACTCCCTCACATTCACTCATTCTCTCTCTCTCTCCCTCTCTCTCTCTCCCCCCCTACCCCTCCCTCCTTCCCTCTCTCTCCCTCTCCCTCTCCCCCCTCCCCAATTATTTAGTATTACTGAATGGGTATAATTCTTAAGGTTGCTTCAGTGCTCTTAATGTCTATAAATATGTGTGTGTACATATACAGTATACATACAATACACACAAACACACAAATATATATGTACATATATCATACTTACAACACACACATTTTCCCCCTCTGCTTACTCCAGGACATTGGAACATGACCAAAATACAATGATCAAAGTCAGGAAATTAATGTTGATGTAGTATGCTTATTTATAGGTCTTACTCCTATTTTGACAGTTTTTTTGATGGCCTGTATAACAAAAGAAACCCAGGCTGTATTGCATGCATTTGTGGTATCTTTTCAGTTTAATCTAAACTTTAAATCATCCTCTTTGAATGACCGTGAAGAAAAAAAGAGTTCAAAATATGGTATTAAGTGGTGCTTTTAAGATGTTTTTAGGGGTGCCTGGGTAGTCCAGTCAGTTAAGTGTTCGACTCTTGATTTGGGCTCAGGTCGTGATCTCATAGTTGTGAGACTGAGCCGCGTGTCTTTCAGCACCGAGCCTGCTTGGGATTCTCTCTCTCTTTCTCTGCCCCTTCCCCATATGCTTTCTTTTTTTTTTCTCTCTCTCTCTCCCAAATAAATAAATTTTAAAAAGATATTTTTTAAAGCTTCATGCTGTACTTAAGAAAAACAAAGTGCAAACTAATGGAAGTACTGATTAGAGCTTGATTTTATTCTCTAAATTACCTTTATTTTGCTAATTTAGATATAATCACTAGCAATACTGTTTGGAAGATTTGCTATGTAGAAAAATTTTGCAGTTTATAAAAGCCAGTGTTTGAATAAATTAAAATAATCAGATGTTAAGTTATATATGTGAGTATACATGAGTATACATTTTTAAAAAGTAGTTTTCAGCCACTGGCTTATTATGTGCTTCATGTTTTTAAAAAATTACAAGTTAATAATAATAATTAATACATAATAGTAAAAAACACCTTTTCAACCTTGACAGAATCCTCAGCATATACCATTGAAATGTTGATTTCCAAAAATCATAAAATAAGGAGGGAAATTTCAAGGTGAAAATTCTCCAGTGTTAAGAAAGACATGTGAATTCCTTCTGAATGGTCTCATCCATTCCTGTAATTACAGCTTCCACTATATGCCAGTGGGCCACTCTCCATCCTTCATTTTTGGTCACTAATTTTCTTTTCTGGATAAGACTCAATGGAAGTAAACAATTTCAGATGTCTCTTATGTATTTTAGGTTGATGTTCCATAACTTATTATGTATTCCTTTAGTCTTATTTTTGCTATAACTGTAAGCAGTGGGCTAACCACTTCTTTAAAAAAGGCATTAAAGTCTTCCCAAAACTAGAAATAGCAAATCTGTGGACTAACAATTATAATTGCAAGAGTACTTGCACATTCTTATCATACCACTTATATGATAGAACACAGGCCTCCCAATGGATAGGGTTACTGCTTCAAAAATCACAGGGAGATGATTTTCAGAAGGTGAGCCTATATAGTTGAACCCTTTGTTTTTCCTCAGTGGTGTCAAAATCACATCCTCTGAGAGTTTAGTTGATTTGAAGAAGTAGTCAGCAATAGGGGCATTCACAAATTGAGTAATACTGATTAAAAGTCAGAAGTAGAGGTGTGACTATTAAGAGAGAAGAGTAATTGGTTTTCTTTTACTTTATCTTTTTTTTTTTTACTTTAAGTTGGCTTTCAAGTACATCTGAAAGAAGAGATACATCCTCAAATTTGAGCATTGGCAATATTAATGGTCCAGTGTCTAGGTTTTCAAGATGGTAGTGTTAACGCACAGTTGTCCTTTGGGTAATCTGGTCCACTGGATGGAAGGTTGAAGCAGCTATGACCCTCCATCAAGTAATTAACCATTCAGTAGGCTTCTGGTGCTGTCACACTCCCATTTTATTTATTTATCTAATCTGGCTCATTTTGACACTCTCCTGTCTTCTTAGTGCTTCTGGCTTTTGCTCCATCGACTGACTTTCCAACAGTGCTATCTCACTTGACAGTGCTCCTGCTAGACATTTGGCTTCCTTTCTTTTCTCTACTCCAGAGACTGTGAGATAGGTCCTGTCTCTGACCTTTCCATGCGAATACCTCGCTTGATTCTGCCAGGATTTTATTACTTGCTGCAGCCAGGGTCTACTCCTGAAACTCTCTGGCTTTGAGTTAGATCCACATTATATAAATGCTTCTGGTGTATTTATTTTAAAAGTCAATTATCTTACCTTATAGACTCCACATATAATTTTCTAATACTGAAAGCAAAATTCTGACGATAGATTTTGTATCATCACATGGGAGGGAATAGAAGTAAAAATTCTTGCTCTGATAATAATGAGGTCCGAAGTATTTCAGAAATAAGCAGATTTGACTGAAGATGATTTTATGACAGAATGTAATAATACCATCTTTTGCATGCTTTGCTGCTACCTCATGATGTTAGTGATTTTGTAGTTCACGTTTTAAAAGTCCTGGCAATTCTGTTTTACCCTTAGCCCCTACCTTCCAAACACAAAGTATGCAAATACTGTCAAGAAATAGTGTCTTTAGAGTTTTTCTACAGAAGAACAGCATGAGGAGCTGCCTAGACCCACTCCAAACTGAAACAGCTGTAACTGGTAAAGATCATATATTTAAAGAGTGTTAAAATCAGAACATTTTTCTAAAAGAATACAGCATGTGAAGAGATACTTACACAAGAGTTCTACTAAATCTTGGTAAGAACAGAGAGAGTTGGTGATACTGTGCCACACCCCACTTCCTCCTTCCCACCTGCCCCTGGTAAGCATGATGGACGTTCTCCTCCAGGTACCTACGACCGAGAAGATCGGGCTGCTGCTTCCCTGAGCTCTCAGTCAAGGGATACAGTGTCTGACTGAGGGGTGAAGGCTCCCAGCATTTTTCTTCCTCCTTAGTTCTGAGTTGCAGAGGCTAAATTTGTAGCCACAGTGGTTGAGAGCTAGGAGGCCTCCCTTTACCCAGCCCCTATTCATAGGGCAGTGGCTCTGCCTGAGATATAACAGACCAGGGATATTGGGGTAGCAGTTGCCCTTGCCCTGCTTGCTCATTGGATGAAGGTGCCACACCAAGAGAGGCAAGCTGAGAAAATCAGAGTTACTGCCCCAGCCTTGAACCTTACCCATGAAGCAAGAGTGTCACTCTAAAGAATAGACTACTGGACCCACCTCCATCTCTGGTATAGTGGGTCCAAGATTTAGCCTAGGGAGAAAGAGACAGTTCCTAAAGAGAGAAAATTCAGAAGCTCTCCTGTAAGGAAATTCTTTATTTGAAACAGAGTGTGCAGGAATTTTACCCTATGGAAATTCTTCAGAATTGAATAAAAAAGTGGAGATTTTGGGAAAAAGTGGTTTTTTTTAAAGAATGAAGAAAAATGAACAGAACCTCAGAAAAATATACCATCAGTGCATCAACATAAAAAAAAAGTGGGGATACCAGAAGGAGAGAAGAGAGACAGAAAGGAGGAATAAAAGTATTTGGAGACCTACTGGTCGAAAACTTCCCAGATTTGATGAAAAATATTTATTTGTACATCCAGGGAGCTTAGTGACTTCAAGTATGATAAGCAGCAGGAGATCCACACCCAAACACATCATAGTAAAAATGCTGAAAGACAAGGAAAGAATTCTTGAAAGCACCAAGAGAAAAACTACTCATCATGTATAAGGAACCCCCAGGAGATTACTACCTGATTACTCGTAAAATATAGTGGAGGTCACAAGGCAGCAATGACATATTCAAAGTGTTGAAAGCTTTTTAAAAAACAAAAAAGCGCACCAAGTGTCAGTCAGGAATCTTATACCCAGCAAAATTACCTCCTAAAATTCTAGGAAAAATAAGGATATTCCAAGACAGAAACAGTTTTTTGCTAACAAATATGCTTGGTAAGAAATACTGAAGTTCTTTAGACTGAAAGCAAGTGACCCAGACTATAATCTAAATCCTCATGAAAAATAAAAAAGACTGCTAAAGGTTAATTATGCGTTTATAAAAGACAGTATATATAGATGACTATTTCTCCTCCTTTCTTTTTTTTTTTTTTAAGTCATAGCAGTTTTGTGGGGTTTTTTGGTTTATTTATTTATTTTGAGAGAGAGAACGTGAGTAGGGTATGGACAGAGAGAGAGAAAATCCTAAACAACCTCTGAGGCATCAGCATAGAGCCCAACACAGGGCTCAAACTCATGAACTGTGAGATCATGAGCTGGGCCAAAATCAAGAGTCAGGTCCTTGACTGACTGAGCCACCCAGGCACCCCTTTCCTCCTTTTTTTTTTTTAACTAAATTTCCCAACCCAGTACACAGCCCCAGTTTCTACAGTGTCTTAGATCAGATACTCAGGAGTCTTCCATCCTTCCTTATTTTCCCTCATTCCCTCACATGTAATATACCAAAAAGACATGACTTCTTTTATGGCAACATATAGCTTCTTTATCACTTTTTCCATCTCAATTGCAACCATATCAGCATGAGCCTCCATTATTTTTTCCCTTCATATCTGTAATAGCCTTCAATGTGCTCGTCAGTTCCACTTCTTACCTTCCCAGCCCCATTTTCCAAAGAACACTAAGACAGCTTTCTTAAAACACAAATTGGACCATGTTTCCTTTATTTAAAATTCTCCAGTGACGACTTGTTGCATTTAGAATAGGAGTCATTAATTATGGCCTCCATGACTGCTGCTTATTTTTCTGGCTTCCCCTGTGCTATTAGGAATTTCCCCATCTTCCCCTATCTGTACATTATAGCCTACTTGTATTGATCACTTACATCTTTGTCATATCTTCAGTAACTGAATATTGCACATGATAGATTTGCCCCCAAGGCCTCCATAGAACTCCATCATTCAAATATTCAGGAGATTTATAATACTTGACTTAAACTAGTGGTAAGTGGGCATGCAGTGGGCATGCCTTTTGAAAGGAATATCGTCTTTGTGTATGGCACTTAGGGAACGTTGAACATTGTTTTGATGGAAGGTAATTTGTTGATATTCATGGTAGGGAGGAATAGGAACATAAACAGTGGTATTGTGTAATAATACTAGAGGCAGTGGTAGTTGTAGTAAGAGCAGCTAACATTGTTGAGTACATCATTTGTACTGGGTATCACTTGAAGTATTTTATGGAGTTGGTATCATTATTAACTTGATTTTACAGATGTGGAAACAAAGCACAGAGAAGTTAACATTTGACAGGGTCATGAAGCTCTATTATATATTTCTTGTACATGTATTTATCAAACGTATTTGCCATTTTTTATTTTTGCTTTGCTGTACATTCACAGCTACAAGTTATTTGGTTCATTGGTGGCAAAATGGCTGATCTAGTCTAAAATTAATATTGCCTGCTATTTATAGATCATGCTATGCTTGGCATTTTTTATATAAAAGTACAGAATTTCATGAATTTAAAAGGAACCATCGTAAGGAGTGAGTTGACTTCAATTCCTGTGAAATTAGAACTATCAATAATCAACCACATTTGATTTCATGGAAAGTAAGCCTTTTTTTCCTACACTACTG
The DNA here is from genome assembly GCF_008692635.1 of Crocuta crocuta. Lineage (NCBI taxonomy): Eukaryota > Metazoa > Chordata > Mammalia > Carnivora > Hyaenidae > Crocuta > Crocuta crocuta. Next base: position 549,637 of record NW_027531995.1, read on the forward strand.
CTCTGTACACTGAGCTTAATCATGAGAAATAGGTTACTTTGTGACAGAGTCTAGATTAATTAATGTCTATGCCTTTGTTTAAAATTAGGTATCATATCATTATAATTGGCTCTTAAACATCTAGGCAGATAAAAATGTTCAGTTGAATGATTGCTTCTTTTAATAAGAGGAAAAGTTCTCCTTTAGCAATTTCATTTTTGGTACATATATTAAGGACTGGAAAAAAGTGATTGTAAAACATTATTGATATATTTAGCAAAATTAAAAATCTAACCTAATTGTTCAGCTTATTGGTTGTCATAAATTCCAGTTTGTTGGTTTGTTTTTAATCTTCCCTGAACTTTCAAATTCCCTCAGTTATTTTTCCTTATTTTAATATTCCTAACATATGCTTAACCCATTCTGCTTTATATTTTATTTATATGCGCATGTCTTACGTTCAGTCTCATACATATCCTTCTAACCCACCTTCCACCTTCCTCTCAAGTTGGAAGTTACCTCCATACCCAAAGTGGCCAGTTTGAATTGCGGTAGGAGAAAGATAGTGTACAAATAAACTTTGTATTTTTTAATGTAATTTTAAAAATTTTATTTGAGTATAATTGGTATACAATGTTATATTAGATTCAGGGGTACAACACATAAAATTTTAGAAGAGGTGCCAGCTCCAGAGATAGCATGTAAGGTGAGGACAGAGAACTTGGCTGACTAGGAAAAGAACAGAAAGAAAAATACAGCTCTGTGAACATACCCTGTGTCATAAATAACCACTCCTGAAAGGGTAGGGCTAATCCTCAGGCAGTTGGAATGGATGAATATTTGATGAGTCTCTCCTTTGTAGTGATGAGTAGTTTCTTCATCTTAATGCATTATTTCTTGTTCTGGTGACTCCAACCTGTGGATTTTTGTCATTTTAATTAAGGACCACAATAAAAATAGGATCAAGAATTTCCTTGATTAAAAACTAATTAGTACTGCAAAAGCTCTGTGGGTTAGTTCCTTTGGATTCATGCTATATCATGTTTTTGCTTTGTCTTATTGAAAGTACACCCACACTTGAATGCTTCATGTTGAGTGTTGTGGGTATTTTTTTCCTTTTAATTTTTTTATGCCAACTGAGTTGATGATCTAGGAAGAGCCAAGTACATTGTGGTGAAGCCCTCAGTTCATTTGGCCTTTCCAGTTCTTGACTTTCAGTGAGCTCTTCAATCTGAAGAAATTGAGTCATCTCGAAATGATAGTACCTTCCCCTCTCCTCCAAGTTGATTTCACTAGGGAAGACAAATGAAATCATTATACCTCAGGCTTTCATCTATAACTTCTAAACCTCGAGAATGAAAACTGTCGTATTTTCTAACCAAATTTTAGAATGTGTTCTTTTTAAATGCAAAGTTTTCCTTCTCCCTCATGGTATTTTGTCTGTTTTCCTCTGTCATTTCTTCATTCCCTTCCCTTATCTACTAGCTGGCTCCTCCCTGTTTTCCCCTAAATGGGTCCTCTTTACCCTTTGCATTCCTCTCATCTCTATGGCACCTATTATTTAGAGTACATTCATGTATTTCTCTTTTCCTGTTCATATCTATGTTCTTCCCTAACACATACTATTTTTCTATCTTGGATTTTATTTTCTTTCTTCCTTCCTCCGCCCCCGCCTCCATCTTGTATTTTCTTAAGCATTGTCTCTGACTGAATGCTTTTCTTTTTACATTATTTTATCTTCTGTTAAGTATTCAGTTTATGTTAAAAAAAAATCACTGATGGTTAAATAAATTTGCCCAATAGGGCAAAACCAGAATCCTAGTCACTTTCTTTCTTCTATCCCCTACCCTGAATAGCATGATACCTTTGCTCTTCATTACCCTTCAGATCTTTTCTTCCTTTACACATTATGTTACCAGTGTCTCTAATTGGATCCTTTGATGAGAAGTCCTAGTAAATTGATCTTCACTTGCAAAAAATCACAGGACGTCAGGAATTTTCTTAAGTCCATCTGACTATGTGAAAGCATTGTTTGTTGTACCCCAGATGTGAACAGTGTTCTCCCCAACAGGAGGGACCAGTCTTAGGTACCGTGTCTGGCATGCACTGCTATTCTACAAATATCAGCTTCTGATAATGTTAGTGATGATGGTGATCGTGTGGGTGAGTATTTTGAAGGCAAAATGACAGGAGTGGGAAGAGAAAAGAAACACCAGTAATGAGTGGGGGTAGTGGAAGAGCATGAGTCAGGAAGAAATAGCTGCTGGGACAGATGGATTATAACACATTAGTTTGTCTTCATTTTCCTGCCTTTGGGTTTTAAAAGGAACCAATAGCACCGCATAAAACTATCCCAAAGCTACATGCATTGTGTCGCCATCAAACTGTCCAGACCACTTATTCTCCCACCCTTCATTCTTTGTGGTTATTGAGGGACAGATGCTTCTCCATTCTGTTGCCTTCAATCACCCAACTCAGAAGGAGTGGGGGCGGGGAGGGCGAAAAAGGATAGATAGGTAAAAATGGCATGAAGATGTAATTAAAGTTCCAGGGTACCTGCCAGATTTAACCTAATTCTGACAGCTCTCTGACACATTCTCTTGGACCCACACACCAGAAAGTGTGAGGACATAATGATACAGTACTGTCCTGTCCTTCATTTCCTCAATCTTTGCCCCTTGGGTATACCTCATCAGATTGGAACCCCAGGGAATTTTTTTTAACAAATTTTCCTGATGTTTTAACCACTTAATTGAAAACCAAGCAAACAAACTAACAAACCACTTCTTTTTTTTTTAATATTTTATTTATTTCTGAGAGAGCGAGAGAGAGACAGCATGAGCAGAGGTGGGTCAGAGAAAGAGAGAGACACAGAATCAGAAACAGGCTCCAGGCTCTGAGCTAGCTGTCAGCACAGAGCCCGACGCGGGGCTCAAACCCACAGTCCGTGAGATCATGACCTGAGCTGAAGTCGGACGCTTAACCGACTGAGCCACCCAGGCGCCCCCAAAACACTTCTTTTGTTGTTCATACGGTTCAAGGAGAATGAAAGGAAAACCTAATGTAGATATGTGGTAAATAAGCTTTGCATTCCTTTTTGATTGTGGCATGAATGTTGTCGTGCTTATGGTTCATGGTTGAGAGAGGATTGTAGTACTGTGAATGATGAATGGTGAGTGATAACTTGCACATGGGAAGTAATGAAGTAGGTAGAGAATCTTTGGAGTATAGATTTATGATCCCTTAACTCCACCATCCAGATTCATTTTAAAATTGTGCACAGATTAATGATGACTAGAAGTTGTGAAAGTAAGTCCCCTTTGATCGGCTTCATTATATAACTAATGTACATAAGGGATCTTCTTTTCTTCTTTTCTTTCTTTCATTCTTTCTGTCTGCCTGTCTTTCTGTCTTTTTCTTTCTGTCTGTCTTTTTCTCTTTCTTGTTTAAAATAATAGAAAAACAGTAGGGAATTAAAAAGCAGAAAGAGAAGTAATATACAAATATATTCACAAAGATATGGCATGAATTTCCTTTCTGTAATTCTTGCCTGGGAGTTGGGAGAAATAGTTATGAGAAATGTGTCATTCATCTTTTACATATCCCACTGTAATAATGTCACTATAATTGGGATTTTAAAAAAAGAAAATTTTTCTACTTTGCTGACTGAAAATACCTTTTCATTTGTGGCCTGCATCGTGCTAAATTCTTCTCAGTAGAAAATAATGCCATTATGAGTTTCTAATGTGCATAATATTAATATAATCTTAGTTTCGTTATAATCACCTTTGTTATTTAAGGTTTAAGAAAATCTACGAATATCCTTAAAAATCCTTGAATTATTATATGACTTTAGAGTTGTGTACACCTTAATGATATTTAGTAACTTCATAGGTTTTATAGAGTTAAAAGAAATTAAAACCCCCATCTTGAGATCAGTGTCCTCCGGGACTGGGTAGCAATCGTCAGTTCGTCAGTTCGTCAGTTGCTGCCGTGAGTGTCGGAGCACGGTCATTTCCATCTGGTGGGGGGCTGGTAAAGAGGGTGTAGGGGCCAGAAGTCGGACTTGTCTTCTTAATGTTCTGTTAAACTATTTTCCAGTTGCTATGAACCTGTTTTAAACAGGGGGAAAGGGAAAACCCAAGTAATCAAGTTGGAAAAGAGTTCTCTAGAAATTACTCCTATAGATTGTGTTGATTTTGTCTGAGTATTAAGCTTTTGTTTTAACAATGCCTTCATAGTTGTGGGCTTGTTGAAGCAAGTTCAGCTTTCCATTCATGCTATTTCTGTCCTATTTTTTTACTCTGTTATCTCTCATTTATTTTAGGTTTAGCAGTTTCCCTACAGCTATTGCATGGAGACATTGAACAAATCAGAAGAGAATACTCATCAGTATTTTCTCATGGAGTGTCTATAACAAGGAAGTTGGGTTTTTCTAATATCATTATGCCTGGTAAGTGACGTGGGATGGACCGAGGGTTGACATATGGTTGTTATGTCTGTTTTTGACACTTGAGAAATTTTCATTTGTCAGTTTCAAAGAATTCAAATGGACCATGCTGTAGAAGGAAATGAGGTGTATGATAATAAATAAGCAAAAGTTTTTTTAAGTATCTTTACATTTTATTAATGTGGGTAAGTTGTAAGGCCATGCATTCTTTATGAGCACGATAAGAAGGAAAACTGAGATAGTATCCAGAAAATACTTCCTTTGGTAGAAAACATTANAATAATCAACCACATTTGATTTCATGGAAAGTAAGCCTTTTTTTCCTACACTACTGCTCTGTACACTGAGCTTAATCATGAGAAATAGGTTACTTTGTGACAGAGTCTAGATTAATTAATGTCTATGCCTTTGTTTAAAATTAGATATCATATCATTATAATTGGCTCTTAAACATCTAGGCAGATAAAAATGTTCAGTTGAATGATTGCTTCTTTTAATAAGAGGAAAAGTTCTCCTTTAGCAATTTCATTTTTGGTACATATATTAAGGACTGGAAAAAAGTGATTGTAAAACATTATTGATATATTTAGCAAAATTAAAAATCTAACCTAATTGTTCAGCTTATTGGTTGTCATAAATTCCAGTTTGTTGGTTTGTTTTTAATCTTCCCTGAACTTTCAAATTCCCTCAGTTATTTTTCCTTATTTTAATATTCCTAACATATGCTTAACCCATTCTGCTTTATATTTTATTTATATGCGCATGTCTTACGTTCAGTCTCATACATATCCTTCTAACCCACCTTCCACCTTCCTCTTAAGTTGGAAGTTACCTCCATACCCAAAGTGGCCAGTTTGAATTGCGGTAGGAGAAAGATAGTGTACAAATAAACTTTGTATTTTTTAATGTAATTTTAAAAATTTTATTTGAGTATAATTGGTATACAATGTTATATTAGATTCAGGGGTACAACACATAAAATTTTAGAAGAGGTGCCAGCTCCAGAGATAGCATGTAAGGTGAGGACAGAGAACTTGGCTGACTAGGAAAAGAACAGAAAGAAAAATACAGCTCTGTGAACATACCCTGTGTCATAAATAACCACTCCTGAAAGGGTAGGGCTAATCCTCAGGCAGTTGGAATGGATGAATATTTGATGAGTCTCTCCTTTGTAGTGATGAGTAGTTTCTTCATCTTAATGCATTATTTCTTGTTCTGGTGACTCCAACCTGTGGATTTTTGTCATTTTAATTAAGGACCACAATAAAAATAGGATCAAGAATTTCCTTGATTAAAAACTAATTAGTACTGCAAAAGCTCTGTGGGTTAGTTCCTTTGGATTCATGCTATATCATGTTTTTGCTTTGTCTTATTGAAAGTACACCCACACTTGAATGCTTCATGTTGAGTGTTGTGGGTATTTTTTTCCTTTTAATTTTTTTATGCCAACTGAGTTGATGATCTAGGAAGAGCCAAGTACATTGTGGTGAAGCCCTCAGTTCATTTGGCCTTTCCAGTTCTTGACTTTCAGTGAGCTCTTCAATCTGAAGAAATTGAGTCATCTCGAAATGATAGTACCTTCCCCTCTCCTCCAAGTTGATTTCACTAGGGAAGACAAATGAAATCATTATACCTCAGGCTTTCATCTATAACTTCTAAACCTCGAGAATGAAAACTGTCGTATTTTCTAACCAAATTTTAGAATGTGTTCTTTTTAAATGCAAAGTTTTCCTTCTCCCTCATGGTATTTTGTCTGTTTTCCTCTGTCATTTCTTCATTCCCTTCCCTTATCTACTAGCTGGCTCCTCCCTGTTTTCCCCTAAATGGGTCCTCTTTACCCTTTGCATTCCTCTCATCTCTATGGCACCTATTATTTAGAGTACATTCATGTATTTCTCTTTTCCTGTTCATATCTATGTTCTTCCCTAACACATACTATTTTTCTATCTTGGATTTTATTTTCTTTCTTCCTTCCTCCGCCCCCGCCTCCATCTTGTATTTTCTTAAGCATTGTCTCTGACTGAATGCTTTTCTTTTTACATTATTTTATCTTCTGTTAAGTATTCAGTTTATGTTAAAAAAAAATCACTGATGGTTAAATAAATTTGCCCAATAGGGCAAAACCAGAATCCTAGTCACTTTCTTTCTTCTATCCCCTACCCTGAATAGCATGATACCTTTGCTCTTCATTACCCTTCAGATCTTTTCTTCCTTTACACATTATGTTACCAGTGTCTCTAATTGGATCCTTTGATGAGAAGTCCTAGTAAATTGATCTTCACTTGCAAAAAATCACAGGACGTCAGGAATTTTCTTAAGTCCATCTGACTATGTGAAAGCATTGTTTGTTGTACCCCAGATGTGAACAGTGTTCTCCCCAACAGGAGGGACCAGTCTTAGGTACCGTGTCTGGCATGCACTGCTATTCTACAAATATCAGCTTCTGATAATGTTAGTGATGATGGTGATCGTGTGGGTGAGTATTTTGAAGGCAAAATGACAGGAGTGGGAAGAGAAAAGAAACACCAGTAATGAGTGGGGGTAGTGGAAGAGCATGAGTCAGGAAGAAATAGCTGCTGGGACAGATGGATTATAACACGTTAGTTTGTCTTCATTTTCCTGCCTTTGGGTTTTAAAAGGAACCAATAGCACCGCATAAAACTATCCCAAAGCTACATGCATTGTGTCGCCATCAAACTGTCCAGACCACTTATTCTCCCACCCTTCATTCTTTGTGGTTATTGAGGGACAGATGCTTCTCCATTCTGTTGCCTTCAATCACCCAACTCAGAAGGAGTGGGGGCGGGGAGGGCGAAAAAGGATAGATAGGTAAAAATGGCATGAAGATGTAATTAAAGTTTCAGGGTGCCTGCCAGGTNATTTAACCTAATTCTGACAGCTCTCTGACACATTCTCTTGGACCCACACACCAGAAAGTGTGAGGACATAATGATACAGTACTGTCCTGTCCTTCATTTCCTCAATCTTTGCCCCTTGGGTATACCTCATCAGATTGGAACCCCAGGGAATTTTTTTTAACAAATTTTCCTGATGTTTTAACCACTTAATTGAAAACCAAGCAAACAAACTAACAAACCACTTCTTTTTTTTTTAATATTTTATTTATTTCTGAGAAAGCGAGAGAGAGACAGCATGAGCAGAGGTGGGTCAGAGAAAGAGAGAGACACAGAATCAGAAACAGGCTCCAGGCTCTGAGCTAGCTGTCAGCACAGAGCCCGACGCGGGGCTCAAACCCACAGTCCGTGAGATCATGACCTGAGCTGAAGTCGGACGCTTAACCGACTGAGCCACCCAGGCGCCCCCAAAACACTTCTTTTGTTGTTCATACGGTTCAAGGAGAATGAAAGGAAAACCTAATGTAGATATGTGGTAAATAAGCTTTGCATTCCTTTTTGATTGTGGCATGAATGTTGTCGTGCTTATGGTTCATGGTTGAGAGAGGATTGTAGTACTGTGAATGATGAATGGTGAGTGATAACTTGCACATGGGAAGTAATGAAGTAGGTAGAGAATCTTTGGAGTATAGATTTATGATCCCTTAACTCCACCATCCAGATTCATTTTAAAATTGTGCACAGATTAATGATGACTAGAAGTTGTGAAAGTAAGTCCCCTTTGATCGGCTTCATTATATAACTAATGTACATAAGGGATCTTCTTTTCTTCTTTTCTTTCTTTCATTCTTTCTGTCTGCCTGTCTTTCTGTCTTTTTCTTTCTGTCTGTCTTTTTCTCTTTCTTGTTTAAAATAATAGAAAAACAGTAGGGAATTAAAAAGCAGAAAGAGAAGTAATATACAAATATATTCACAAAGATATGGCATGAATTTCCTTTCTGTAATTCTTGCCTGGGAGTTGGGAGAAATAGTTATGAGAAATGTGTCATTCATCTTTTACATATCCCACTGTAATAATGTCACTATAATTGGGATTTTAAAAAAAGAAAATTTTTCTACTTTGCTGACTGAAAATACCTTTTCATTTGTGGCCTGCATCGTGCTAAATTCTTCTCAGTAGAAAATAATGCCATTATGAGTTTCTAATGTGCATAATATTAATATAATCTTAGTTTCGTTATAATCACCTTTGTTATTTAAGGTTTAAGAAAATCTACGAATATCCTTAAAAATCCTTGAATTATTATATGACTTTAGAGTTGTGTACACCTTAATGATATTTAGTAACTTCATAGGTTTTATAGAGTTAAAAGAAATTAAAACCCCCATCTTGAGATCAGTGTCCTCCGGGACTGGGTAGCAATCGTCAGTTCGTCAGTTCGTCAGTTGCTGCCGTGAGTATAAGAGCACGGTCATTTCCATCTGGTGGGGGGCTGGTAAAGAGGGTGTAGGGGCCAGAAGTCGGACTTGTCTTCTTAATGTTCTGTTAAACCATTTTCCAGTTGCTATGAACCTGTTTTAAACAGGGGGAAAGGGAAAACCCAAGTAATCAAGTTGGAAAAGAGTTCTCTAGAAATTACTCCTATAGATCGTGTTGATTTTGTCTGAGTATTAAGCTTTTGTTTTAACAATGCCTTCATAGTTGTGGGCTTGTTGAAGCAAGTTCAGCTTTCCATTCATGCTATTTCTGTCCTATTTTTTTACTCTGTTATCTCTCATTTATTTTAGGTTTAGCAGTTTCCCTACAGCTATTGCATGGAGACATTGAACAAATCAGAAGAGAATACTCATCAGTATTTTCTCATGGAGTGTCTATAACAAGGAAGTTGGGTTTTTCTAATATCATTATGCCTGGTAAGTGACGTGGGATGGACCGAGGGTTGACATATGGTTGTTATGTCTGTTTTTGACACTTGAGAAATTTTCACATTTGTCAGTTTCAAAGAGTTCAAATGGACCATGCTGTAGAAGGAAATGAGGTGTATGATAATAAATAAGCAAAAGTTTTTTTAAGTATCTTTACATTTTATTAATGTGGGTAAGTTGTAAGGCCATGCATTCTTTATGAGCACGATAAGAAGGAAAACTGAGATAGTATCCAGAAAATACTTCCTTTGGTAGAAAACATTAATAAAGTCAGTAAAGTCACTAAGGGGAAATTCTTACAGGTTTTGATATGAATAATTATTGAGCAGCAATTTGACCTTCCTAGAGAATTTTTCTACCCAAGAAATATATAAGCTTATATATATATATAATATATATTATATATATTATATATATATAATTATAGTTCTCTTTGAGAACTAGTTCTCTTTGAGATCTATTTTTCAGATTTATTTTAGGTACCTAAAAGAACTTAAAAAAAATGTTCATTTCTAGGTGGAGAGGGTAGCAGTTAATGAGTGTCACACACACTATCCAAGTAACTTCCAGGTAATAGTATTTCGCAGTGCCCCGCATCCCACCCTCTGCAACCAAGAGAGAAGTAGACCAAATGAACTCATCTCAAATTGTTGACAGTGTGTTTAGAAGTGAGATCCTGTACATCTCTGTTAAGTCCCACGTGTGGAAGCACGTGCAGGAAGTCACACCTGCCATGGCCTTTGGCAGAGCTGGAAGAGGGCTGCTAGGTCTGCTGTGGATAGAGACCTAACACGAGGCAGAAAATGCCCGCCATTGCCCTGTTACAGCATCTTGTGATCTTTCTGTGCAAACCTGTTGGTGCGAGCAGGCTAACAGAGAGACCAGAAGGTTTGCCGAGCTGACCTGACCTGCCATAAGGACCCATTCTGCTTGGGCATCCCATGCTACTCTTGTTGAAAATGATTGTGTATATAGAACCGTTGACTTGGTGGCCAGTGATTCAGTGGCTTCTGCACCCCTTCCTTATTTCCTTCGGTTGCTATAAATAACTGGTATTTTCCTTTGTAACAAAAAAAAGAAAAAAATTTCATGCCACTGGGAAGCAAATTGATGGGCAAATCTAATATAAAAAACATATTTTCAGACAGAATGCAGACAGCTGCTGGAAGAATTCCTCAGCTTGGTCTCTGGGCAGTATCATTGAGAAGTGGAAAAATATAAAGCAACATGACACTTCACCAGCTGAATAATTGTCTGGGATGTGCTGTGCTCATGCCGCCTTTGTCTGGCTCTAATGATGGAAATGAACTTTCTCTGGAATAAAGCTCGCTCTTGTCCCTTTGCCGTACCACATTATAGTGGCAATGGTCACCCTGCCCAGGGGATCAGTCCTTCTGGACACAGGTTTGCAGTGCCAGGGATGCCAAGAGAGGATTTTAAAGCACCTGCCCCTTTTTCTTTTCTCCTTTTTCTTGTGTGGCTGCCTAATCTTCCAAATTAGATGAAGAAGGGAGAGATATGTGTATTGACACAAACAGCTGAAAGCAATTTTAAAACTGAGTGGAATTTTTACATTGACAAACACTGCTCATTGTTTTGGTTCCCTTTGTTATTTTCAGAATGTTGACTTGTCAGTTAATTCTCACTGGTGGCTCTAATGAAAACTTGAGCTGAATTCTTCAATGAGAAAATGTATGAGGACAACATTTCTAATGCCAATATTGTACTGAAAGTCTGCTGGCATGATTGTTTTTCTTTTCTTTTCATTGTCTAGACTCATCCTTCAGAGTTGATTTGTGTTCTGATGGGGGTCGGGGCTGGTGAAGCCCATACTTATCCCCACAGGCCAAGTTCATCAACATAGTCCCTGCCTCTCTGCAGAAGGAGTTCTCTGTGGTCTTGACACTAACAGGAGCACACACAAAACTCCTTTTGAGGATCATAGGATGTAATCAGTGCCAGACTCTTTTTGGGAAGGGAAAACACAGAAGCAGAAACTCTCCCCTTGGTCTGGCTGTTGTAGGGTCACATCTCTAAGATGTCACCTAGTGTGAGGAGGTGATCTGGCCATGCACTTTCAAGCTAGCATGACCCTACCCTGTTGTTAAGCATTGGCTATCCAGCAGTTTGTTTCTTAGGGTGTCCAGTTTTCAAAGAATATAAGTCACTTTCTTTGAAGTTCCATCACTACTACCTACAAACCAAATAATTCTGCATAAAGTTCCATGGTCTGGTCTCTGAGCCCATGATGGGGAGAGCAGCAAAAATATTTCAATCTGTGCTCTCCAGTAGAAATGTAATGAGAGAACCATAAATAGAATTTTAACTTTCCTAGTAAGTTAAGAGTAGGAGCAAAGAGTTGAAATTTTAATAATATGTTTTATTTAACCCATTACATCTAATATATTATCATTTCAATAGATAATTCATATAAAAAATTCTTATTGAGCTATCTTGCACTCTCTTTTTTACCCTCCATCCATGGAGGCTGGTGAGTATTGTACATTTACAGCACATCTCTTTCCAGCCAAGTCACATTTCCATACTCAGCTGCCACATGTGGCAGTGGTTACAGTGTTGGACAGCTTGCCTCTAAATGTCTTAACAGACTGTGCAGCGTAGGACCTGGGCCATTGCTGAATATCGGCAAGGACTAAGTTTCCATCCAGCAGACATTTCAGAGCGAAGCTGGCTGATGTGTCGGGAATGTCACGGAAGGTCTGGCTGTGCCTCCCTCAGCCTGAAGGCCCATTCTTACTGAGTTTGAGGTTCCTTTAGGCAACATGGTCATTGCTTTCATCATTGCCTCCTGACTTTACCTTCCCCATTTGTGCCTTGTTCCCTTGGAAACTTGTTCTCATGTATCAACTGGTTAAGCTGTCATTCTTTGTTAGGGAACCACTAATTAATACCTTTCGATACATTCAGTCTTCGTAGGAGATCTTTGAAGCTCCTAACCCTAAGAGGAATTGGGTAAAACTGTGGAGTGATGGGTGAGGGAGGGGTTGAAATTAGGAAGGTAGAGGCTCACTCTGAAAACAATTAGCACAGCTCAGGTTTCGTATGGTTGCCAGTAGTAGTAGCTTTTACTGTCATCTCAAGGTTTATTTAAGTTCTTTTCTCAAGTGTCATTCAGTGTAAGCCTCCTTTTTCTTTGGTTTTTCTTTGGTCGTTAGGTGATAGTTCGCCTAAGGCAAATTTCTGTTTGGTCAAAGCTGACTAGATAATGATTTGCACACTGGGGTAAGAGGAATGTTGCACATATGTTTGCCTCGTGTTTAAGGGGATATGCAGTTTTGTTCTTTTAAATATAAATGTTATTCTTTATCACTTACTGACAGAGACATATCAGCAGATGGAATTTGCCTTCTTTTGGCAAAAGGAGGTAGGAACCAGTGTGATAGGATTCGATATTCCTTAAAATACGTCCTAAATCCAACCAAAGCTCACTACCCCTCGCTCCAAGTCACTGGTCCTCCATGTGTGCGACCAGTTGACTGAGACCTGAACTCCACGATGATGCTAGAGGAAGGGGTCATGGTCTTTCCATCAATGAATGCCACAGTGATCAGGTTCAGGATCATCCATATTATACTGAGGTGGGCTTCCAGCCCCAAAGCAGAATGGTGCCTCCAAAATTTTGAATCTTACAGGCACCATTACACAAGGGTGTAGGACTTTCCCCAGCTGGTCCTGTCAGATACCTGTGCCTTCTCCTAGAGTATGCTGGGCATCAGGACACCACAGCCCACGTCTACTCCTGTCTTTATGCAACACTGTTGTGGGAAGCCTATCATGGGTGCTATTATAGCATTTGCCATTGTTTGCTTAATAGTCATAAGCAAAAATTGAAAAGCTACCCACCCAAAAAGTTCAATATCTCATAATACCCTCCTAAAATAAAACAAAACAAAAATGAGAATGACACAAAAAAGAAAGAAAACACTGATAGGTTTCACTGAAATGTACTGTATGTGTGAAATCCAAAGTTTGGTTTTCAGCCCATCCACATATTTTCCCTTTCTGTTGCTGCTTTGATTTCCAGCCACCTGGGTTCTGGTCCCTGTCCCTGCCCCCACCCACTAAGGTATCATGAAGTGATAGAATCTTGGGTATGGTTGGCATACGTAATATAGTATGTACGAGATTTTTATGGCTGCTCTTACAAATTGTCACAAGAGGGATGGCCTAAAATACCACAAAAGTATTATCTTCCAGTCTGGAGATCAAAAGTTTGTACAGGTCTGACTTGGCTAGAATCCAGGTCTTTCGGCAGGGCCGCATTTCTTCTGATGGCTGTAAGGGAGAATTCATTACCTTGCCTTACCCAGCTTCCGGAAATTGCTTACACTCCTTGCCTCATGGCCTCCACATCATTTCAATGTCTGCTTCCTTCATCTTATTCCCTTCTCAGACTCTGGCTCTCCTGCCTCCATCTCTCCCTTTTAATTTTTTTAGTGTTTTTATTTTTGAGAGAAAGAGACAGAGTGCAAGTTGGAGAGGGAGACACAGAATCCGAAGAGCTGTCAGCACTGAGCCTGATGCCGAGTTCAAACTGGTGAACCGCAAGATCATGACGTGAGCCAAAGTTGGTCACTTAACTGACTGAGCCACCCAGGTGCCCCTCCATCTCCCTCTTAAAAGTACCCTTATAATTCTATTGAGCCTACCCTGATAATCCAAGAAAGTCTCCCCATCTCAAGATCCTTAATTTATAATCACCGCAAAGTCCCTTTTGCTGTGTAAGGCGACATACTCACAGGTTCCCAGGATTAGAACCTGGACATCTTTTGGAGGTACAGGAGGTGTCCTTATTCTTCCTACCACACACATAAAGAGCCATGCAGTCCAGTCATGTGTCCAGTGCATGAATTTCTCCCTCATCCATAGTGATGGTTTTCTGGCACATAACTTGAATGTTGATAATGACCAAGAAAGAACACAGATCTCAAAATGACGTCTTTGTGTTGCACCAGTTTCTATCTTCTATCCATTGGGTTGAGTTTTTCTACTTGAAACCTCAACATCTTTTAATTCACTTACTTCTCATGTCATCCTCATTCCTCGCTGATGGGTTCTGAGTCCTTTCTCTGTATTGTTTATGGTCCCAGTGATATCGTTCGTGTCTGTCCCTGTCCTGTAAAGATGGTGTCTAGAACTGAAATTGATGCCTCAAGACTGATCTGACCAACACAGAACAGAGTAGGACTAATACCTTCCATGTTCAAGGCACAGATCTTCTGGTGATGAAAGCTGAATTACACTGGGTTATTTGATGGCCACTCTCACCCTTTTGAATTACATTTTTTTTATGCTGAAAGTACTTGATTTTAATGTAAATTTAGAATAGGTTGGACATTTCTTAATATCTCTACATTTGTTTTCTTATCTGTAAAATGGAAATAAGAGGGCCTTCTTATAACATTGATGTGAGAATGTAATGAGCTTATTCTCTGTACAGTACTTGGCAAAGTACAGAACTACCATCTCTCTACTACCACCACCATCATCATCATTGTCATAATCTAGGTCCGCAAAATACCCTTCATCATACACATGTTGATGTGTTTTTTTAAAATTTTTTGTACATTTATTTATTTTTGAGAGACAGAGAGCAAGAGTGGGGGGGGGAGGGCAGAGAGAGAAGGAAACACAGACTCCAAAGTAGGCTTCAGGCTCTGAGCTGTCAGCACAGAGCCTGATGTGGGGCTCAAACTCATGACCCGTGAGATCATGACTTGAGCTGACTTCGGACGCTCAACTGACTGAGCTATCCAGGTGCCCCAATTTGTTTTTAACTGAAGGACAGGAACTTTTCTTTTCCACTTCCATAAATATTAACGAGTATCCAGCCTAGATAAAGCCCTTGGCTAGCCTGTGGCTGAGTGCAGTACTTTACTTGATGTGGCGAGCTTGTGCTCTGTGGCTTTATCCAAGGCATACACAGCATAGAATCAAAGATCAAGGTTTCAGCTAATGATGGAAACCTCTCGGCTATTGAGGTCAAGCCATAAGTTGATCCCATTTGACTGCAATCACTGAACTCTTTTGAATTTGTTCCCATTGTTGTGGCCTTATATTTTTCTGACTACAGTGATATTTTGAGAAGCCTTCACATGTGCAAAGCCAGTGGGCCTACTAAACAGAGGCAAGTGTTATGCACATCAAATTTACAGAGTATTAAATTTGAGAGGTACAAGGTGTTAATAAACATTGTCAGGAAAATAGCTTTTCACACGAGTGCTATGACTCCATTTCATACTCACTTTATGGTTTCTCTCTTAATTACCCAAGATGCTTTCTAACACCATTTGGGCTTATTAGTTTTCTCCAGAGCTGACCTCATGTGTATTGAGTTTAATTAGCACATGTTTCGGCTCTATTCTTCTGCATATTTTGGCAAGATGTGGTACCTTGCAGTGTTGGAACATAGCAAGCTGCAGAATTCCTGGGGAGACAGATCTAGAATGTCATCCAGGAGAAATATTCTCCTTGTCGTATATTCACTTTTCAGAGAAATCTTATTCGAGGCTAAAAAGTTTGCAGAAGGGGAAAAAGTTACAGGGGTAATGACTGTTAAAGACCAGAAAAGTGAAATACGTGCCTAAAGTGTTTGAATTTATGAATGTGTGTATTTCAGAAGTTCTTCTTAAATCCCAGCAACAGTGTAACATAACAAAGTAGTCTTATCCCTCCTACCACCTCCTTTACCCCTGCCTCTGCCTTTACCCCACTCCCATTTTAATAACTCAGAAACTTGAGGCTGGGAGGTTTGTATTACCCCATCTAGACTGATACCACACAGAGCAGACAGTGGAGAGATCTTTTATTCCGATCTTCCTGTTTAAGGGGTGCCCGAGTGGCTCAGTCAGTTAACTGATCTTCCTGTTTACCCTACATCCTTTAGACTTATTTGAATTCAGAATCTCTTCTGAATTCAGAAGAAATAGAAGAATCCAGCTATGGTGTAAGCTAAGCAGGCTTTATGGATTGGTTTGGGAAGCTAATGCCATTTTCAGCTTTTCTCCTTTGTCACTATATCCCATAGCTTACTCAGATCTCTCATAGTCTCAGTGAGGTCTTTTCTCATGTAACACCTGCTCTGCCCCTATTTAGCACTCCCTATGCCCCTTCTTGGTCTTACTGTTATCCCCAGCGCTTCCTGTTTTATGCAACATACTCTGTATTAAAGACCTCCCCATTACTAGAACCTAAGCTCTGTGGGAAAGGGATTTTTGCTCTGTTCACTGCTGGGTCTGCTAGGCCTAGAATAATACCTGGCATATAGTGGGTACATGGATAAAGAATTTCACAGCACTGGAAATACATTAATCTCTCCACCACCCCTATTCGTCTTTTAGGCCTCGCCTACTGACTGGGGAAAACAGGTCACCTTGCAAACCTCCCTCATCCCTTCTTGCCTTTGATAAAGTCAGAATTGCCATTCCTTCCAAGAGATGCAAGTGGAAGTCCCCTTTCCAGGAAACACTCGGCGTTTCGCAGGACAATTAAGCCCCATGTGGTTTGGACTAGCTAATTACTCATTACGAGAAATTCCTAAAGTAGAAACCCCTGTAGCTATACTTCCCATCAGTCAGTGTATGTTTTAGTCTGTCTATAAGCAGAGCCACTCGTTATAGGTCACCTATTCCAAGAAGCAAAGGAATTTTGCTATCGTTAAGAGACATCTTTTGCTCTAATGTACCTTGATGCGAGTGTTGCTTTTTTATCTGCCAGATCTGTTAGTGGGGAAACTATTGTCAAGAATTTCCTCCCAAACATATTGTTGAAATCGCACGTGTGCAGACCATTAGCGTACCAGGCCTATTTTGATTTTGTTCAAATTGGTTGATTTAGAGGCTGGAGTTTGTGAATGTATTCTTCATTTTGTAATGGTATTGTTAAATCATTAAAATGCACTTTTATTAAGGGTGTGTGTGTGTAGTAATAAATACATCAGTAAAAGCTAGCAAACTTAAAAAATTTACTGGGCCACTTTCTAAAACCTTAAAAAAAAGAGAGATGGCTCAAACCAAAAAAACGACAAATCGTACAAATATAATTTTAAGTGTGTTGAAATATATTGGTTTTTCTCCTGGAACTCCAAGTTCATTGCCTCCCCAAATTGATTTGTATGAGAGAACTAGAAATTCATAAGCCAGAGACCACTGTGTCAGCTATTTCCAGTGTATTTTCTACGTACTCTTTCTAAAGGGTGGTTTAGATTTCATCCTTTACCGGAGTTACTCATTTTCTCTGTTTTATGCCCCATCTGTTTCCTGGTCAGTCCAGGTCATTGGCAAATGATGCCATCATCAAAAGTTGGTCTTAATGGAGGATGGTGACCGGTCACACTGGTATTCCCCCATGGTTTTGAAAGCTGGGGTCCTTTCTTGTATGCACTCTGTCAGGAAGTCTTACAAATCTCCCAATTTTTGTGAGCTTATTTGTATTTCTATTGTTCCTTCTAGTGATCTGCTTTTCTTTTTGTGGAAAGGTTTTTTACTAGGAAAAAAAAAGTATTGCTTTTGATTCTTCTACTGTTCAAAAACTATATTAAGTAAAAGTGAATTCAACATTGCCAGACTTACCAATATTTATCGTCAAAAACCTTCTGGTACCATTTTGTTTACTTCTTTCTCTCTCACCATTTACCCTTAATCTAATTCTCATAGGAAAGGTAGAAGCATGCTGTTGGTGTATTTGCCTAAGTTTGGTCATTGGCATCACATTTCTTTCTTCTTGCAGCAATAAGTTTTATAAATAACCAATTGAGAAAAAATATAAGTGATATATGTGTTCCTAGAATATGGCAGTTTGGATCTCATTTGTTTTATAGCTTGATGGTAAGGAACAGCAAGCCAACTTTGTCCGCATAACTGAATTATTCTGCATCTGTGTTCATAAAGCCTAACCTGGATTCTTCCAGCAGTGAGGTCATTTTGTCTGTGAATTTAGAAAAAAGATTTAAATTGTAACTCTACCCTTTGCAATCCTGTCATTTTATTCCATTTGGGTATTTCTTCTCTAAGTGTTGTGTCTGTAAAATATTGAGACTGGGCTTCTTTGCACCACCCTGCTAGGCTGTCATTTTGTAATCACACCTCATAAATGAAATGAGGGAAATATTGAAAAATGGTGAGGCTTGACAGCACCTTAATTCTTAGTCCCCGTATTCACCTCCTAAAGGTACATTTTCAGTGTTGCAAATTCAAACGAGCAGAGGCTGCCTTTACTTTTCTTGGATATTGGCAATGAGGGTGGGAGTCCTTTTATAAAAGTATAAATATAATATATCTTACTTTTATATGTATGTCATAGCAGTGCCTTTTATGAACTAAAATTTGTATTGATAGAGTACTTTATTACACTTACTATTTATATGTGTGTGTGTATATATATACACACATACATACATACACTCATATACACATTTATCTATAAAAACATGGTTTTAATTTTCCTACTAGGTGAAATGAGGAATGATTTATACATCACTATAGAAAGGGGTGAATTTGAAAAAGGAGGGAAGAGCGTGGCCAGAAATGTGGAGGTCACTATGTTCATTGTGGAGAGTAGTGGCCAGATCTTAAAGGTACGTGAATATTGGATACTTTCTGGTAAAACAGTTCCACATCATTGTTTGGAACAATGACATTGTTTGGGGTTCATCTTTACTGTGATCGGTTAATTTCCAATTTTACAATCTTTTCCATCTTATTTTTCTTCTCCTCCCCAGTGCAGTTTTCTTTCCTTTTTTTAATCATTGAAATACCTTCCAGAAAAGAAAGTAGAGGAACAAAAAGGCTTTTATAGTTTGATTGTTTAATGAATTGGGGCAGTAATTTCCTCAGAACGAGCTATTCCTTAAATACAGCATTTTTAATATCATCCCACTCTCCCCCTTTCATCTGTCATAGTTTTGGAGATGAACACTTTGTCTTGGGCGACTGGTTAAAAAAATTAAAACTACCGCATTTAATTCTGTTTTCATTTTGATCAAAACAGGGCATGAGGAGTGGGGTATTCCTGCTGATTGGGTGATAGGAGTAGGTTCCTTAATGGAAGAAGCGTTTCGCATGAGCCGCAGAGCTTTGTGCATTTCCCAGGGGGGCACTGAACAGACTTGTGACTGCAGCAGGCTGAGGACTTAGCCGCATAGTTGAACTCCAAATTGGGCGTGCAATCACCCATCTTGCACTTGTCACCGAGGTCCACCCTTGGCACCGGAGGCCCTGGGAGATGGGCACGGAGATTAAATAGACACAGCCGCTAGCAGACGCAAGTGCAGAACAGCACGGCCAGGGACCGGGGAGGTGATTCTGCATGAAGTGCTGTTCGGGGAGCCTGCGGACAGAGCAAAGCAATAGCTCTGCTGTTTTTCAAATAATCTTTAAATGAAGCTGTCTTTAACCTGCATGTTTCCTTTGTTAGGATTTTATCTCCTTTGGCTCTGGAGAGCCGCCAGCTAGTGAGTACCACTCCTTTGTGCTCTATCATAACAACAGTCCCAGGTGGTCCGAACTGCTGAAACTTCCTATTCCTGTGGATAAATTCAGGGGCGCACACATCCGCTTTGAATTTCGGCATTGTTCCAGTAAGTGTTTTCTTGAGGTTGGCTCTTTTGTGTGGGGGTAGTGTACTTACTGAGGTATCGTGACAGTGTGGGCTACTGTGCAGAAAGTGTGACAAACCAGAGACCCTCGAGAGGGAGAAATGAAGGGGAGTGGAGTCCCAAAAGGTGAGTGGGCTCACTTCTTCTCAAAGAACTGGTAACATCTGTGGAAACACACAGGAAGGACAAGGAAGGAAAAAATACCTGTGGAAGTCTACAGGGTTCTTTGTAAGTTGTTCGTTTTCATAAAAATGAGTTTATCATTTTCATAGACCAGAAAGATTAGAAAGGGGAGACACAGAATTAATAACTTGTCTGGCTCAGGGTGTTTGAGGCAGTCCTGACCCACCTGCTGTTTCTTCAGCAGAGAGTTCATCCAGTTCTCAGACAGCTTAGAGGAACCCAGGAGGACTTTTCTAGGCCTGTGAAGTCCCTAGGAAAGCTTCTGATTGGCTCAGATATATATCTGATTTGCATATTTCTACATCACAGTGTGGTCTCAGACAGTATTCTAATGACAAGAAGGTAATGTCCCTCTGAATAGGCCTTAGAGATGACATGAAGTAATTGCTTCATTTTACAGGTTAAAAAAAACCCAAGATGTAGAGATGTTACGGGTTTTGCCCATGTGAACATTGCTGTCCCTAAAATTGTCATTTCTTGACATCTCTGTTTTAATTCTTATGCACTCTTTACCCACCGCCCCAGCCCCTGCTCCCAGCCCTTACCAGTCCCCAGTCACAGGGATCCCTGTGTCCCTGCTGTGTGTCTTAGACACTACCAGAAGTGTACATTGTGACTGTTCTGGTGAATCTTGCTTCGAGAACGGTGTAACATATGGGAGGTACAAAAGAATCACATTATTGGAGAAGCAGCAGACTCCTCTTTAGTCTGGAGTGAATGGGGGTGTTGAGCAGATAGATGTGCGGTGACTTCACCTGAGTGCTGTGTAATGCACCAGGATTTAGAGAAGGGAAGGACTGTCAGCTCTGGGGACGGTGGCATATTTTTAGAATTGGCTCAGGGACCTCCAGTAATTTTGCTTTTGTGCATGTTTCAGAATGTGAGGAGATGACTAGCAAGGTCTTACCATTCTTCCAAATTCCCAGAGGAGTGTCATGGAAAGGACTTGGAGGAGGAAAGCACAAAGCATCTGGAATGGTGCCATTGCTTTCCTTCCCCAATCTCTGTTATCAGTTCTCAGTTAAGCCTAGTACGAGCTTTGAGCTTTAAGGTGAGAAAAAGAGGAAAGCAAAAATGAAATGAGACAAAAGGGAGAAAGCATTTGGAGAAATTCATTTTGACAGAGAACTTGGAAAATGGAATAAAGGCTATTTTCAGTAAAACCTATTAGATCTTTCCTCTTGTCCTTATACTTCAAACATTGTTCATAGTGTTTTTTTTTAATATTCGTTGTTAAAATTCCGAAGAAATAGCACAAACGTGAAAAAGAAAAACCCCCATAATCCCCCCAACTATAAATAATCAGTGCAATCATTTTATCACATGAGCTTCCAGATATTTCTCTGTATACATATATTTATCCAAAAAGTATTTTTTATGACATGAGTTTACTGAACACCTACTGTGTGTCAAGCACTTTACTGGGCATTGGAGGTACATGAGTGAACACAACAGAATACCTCCTCTCATAGAGCTTTCGTGCTAGAAAGGGAAGACAGACAATATCTGAGCAAATAAATGCATACTATACCAGGTAGGGTAAGTGCAGTAAAGAAGATTATATCGGGTTTAAGTGTGGAAAGTGATGATGCTGTGTTGCCATTTTACAAAGGGCGGTCAGAAAGGAGCTCTCTAATAAGGAGATGTATCGGCAGAAACCTTAAAGAAATAAAGGCATGAGCCCTTGGGTATCTACGGGAAAAGAATATTACAGGTAGAGAGAGCAGTAAATAGAAAACACTTAGGTTGAAACCTGCTTGGCATTTTCAAGGAATAGCAAGGAGGCCAGAATGAGCAGCTGGGAGAGTTTGGAGAGGAGACCAGAGACATAGCAGGAGAGTCAGATCCCATATTGTCTTGTAAGTCAAGGGAATGACTTAGGACTTTGTCTGGAGGGAGGAGAGCTGTTAGAGGATTTAGATTTAGGAAAAGCCTGACTGCTTTGAGATGAGAGGTTGTAGGTAGGAATAGAAAAACATTTAGGGAGCTTTTGCAGTCCCCCAAGGAAGAGGTTAATGCGGTTTGCATTAGGATGGTAGTAGGTCAATTCTTTTTTGCAGATTTATTGATAGAATAGATGAGAAGGAAGGGAAAAGTCCAGGATGACCCCGAAGGTTTTGGCCTAAGAATGAAGTGATCATTTAATGAAGTGGGAGAAGCAACAAGAAGGATCTTTTTGGAGAGCAAAAACCAAATATTATATATGAAATCTGAGAAGTCTTTAAGATATTCAAGATGTCAGATAAACAGTTGAATAAGATCCAAGCTGGAGACAAACTTGGGGACAGCACAGGGCTCAGTGTTGTGCTGTAAATACTTAACCAGTGCTTGGGTCGGGGGAGACAAAAGCCGTGAATTAGAGCTATTGCTAATTTCCATCAAGTAAATGCTCCCACCATGGCTAAATTCAAGCTACCAACATGACCGTCACTGAACTTGAAGTTGGGAATAGATGCACACTGTCAACTTATGCGAGCCAGTATAGGCCAGCTCCACCATATCACCAGAGCTCATAATTTTCAGAGCCATCAGGCTGGATGCAATTGGATTCCTAAAGAGTAAATTTAGATAGCAGAGGCCGGTCCAAAGGTGGATCTCTGGGGTACTTTCACATTTAGATCTTGGGAGAATGAGAAGAAGCCATAAGGCTATTAAAAGGGAGTAGATAGCCAGAGAGGTAGAAGGAGAATCCAGAAGTAGAACCCAGGAAGTTAACTGAAGAAAGATGTTAAAGAGGGAATTGATCTGATATGACAGGTGCCAATGATAAATAAGTTGAGGACAGAGGAATTACCACCCAGTATGGCATCATGGAAGTCATTGAACCTGACAAGTGGTTTTAGTGGATTTGTGGTGATGAAAGCCTGGCAGGAGTGAGTCCAAGATTGAGATGAAGGAAAGGAAGGGCAGGCAGTAGGTAGAGACAAATCTTTTCAGAAGGTTTGCTATCAAGTATTCAAGACAGCAGAGAAATGAGATAGTAACACAGTAACTATGATGCAACAGTGAGTCACAGGAGGGTTTTTTTTTCTTTTTTAAGATGGAGTTCTAAAGCATGTTTGGTGGAAATAGTTTTGTAGAGATGGAAAGCTGATGATGTAGAAGAGAGAGGGACGAAGTGTAGGAGCACTACCCTTGCATAAGGAGAGCATGTGGTCCAGAGCCCCATGGACAGTGGACAGTGGAGGCATGGTGCCAGAGAGCCAGTGCGGGTGCATTCCTCAGTGGAGCATGTGGGAGCCCTGTCTGTATCTGCTCAGAGTGCGGGAAGGGCTGAGGTATGGGAGGCTTGAGAAGGGGAGAGGACAGATGGAATCACTACATAGAAAAGTGGAAAGGTGAGTTGGTTAGGAATATGTGGAAGGCTTGCCCAGTTAAGGGTCCATCTGCAGCTAATGTGCATTAATTTAAGATTGGTCTGATGAGGTGTAGACTAAAATGCAAGTTGGGTTTTGACCCACAGTATTATAATGGGAAGTGTGGAGGAGTAGCGGGTTGAGGGGATCCTAAGTGATTAGAAGGATGGGGTGTGGAAATAGAAAGTGAGAGCTGAGGGGCACAGAAAGAGGGTCAGTAAATCTGAGGTCCCTAGACACAATTGTTGGAGTTGGGGTATTAGAACAAATTGGCAAAGTTAGGAGGTGGAATCCATAACTTAGGGTCCTCATTAGTGAAAGGGGATCATATTATGCATAATAATCCATTCAACTTATTAATGCTGATCTAGTAACTCAGGACAGAAGGCTATATACTTTAAACTTTGGTATTTATTTCTTTTTTACAACAAGGCATATTTGGGGAGACTTGCTTTGTTTCTTACCTTTACTAATTTTATTCATTCATGGAATCTTTTTACCCTTCCATATTGAATACCAAAAACCACACCAAAAAGGTAGTCACATAAACTTAAGGAATTGCTTCTAAGTAAATGTTCTCCCCTACATCATGAGTTCCATAGCCAGCTCTGTCACTGATATAGAAGTCTCATCCTCGAGATCTTCACTGTAAAGCACACTGATATTTTCCCAGTTTCTCTCTGGGATTGAAATTAATAACTTTAAAAAAAATCCTTTGCTATAATCACATTTTCAGGGATGTCCCCATGCTAGAGGCCAAAACCAGAAAGCCAAAATTACTCTTCTCCATGTGGGGCCCCACTCCCCTGTGGATAACTGCCAGAAGCTATCATGAGGAAATGATGTGTTAATAAAGTCTCTTGTCTGAACTTCAAGGTCACCATACCTAACTCCTCTAGATCTGGTCTTCATCCCAAAGATGGACTCTTCGATCAAGTATAATGCTCCACTTGCACACCTGAGTGGGAAAGAATAACCGTCCAGCCCATGATAGGCTAACAGGCACTGGAACTCCTCTCTACACGTCTAAATACAAGGAGATAGTCCAGTTGAACTAACCAGTATCTTTTAATGCTTTCTCCATTTTTGGAGAGAAGGAAGTTTGTTGTAAAGAAATGGAATGGTACTCAAGATCTAGAGCAGGTTACCCAACATCATGTGATCTCAGTTTCCTTCTCTATAAATAATTGCCAATGACCTTTGACCTTTGCACCCAATATAATTCTTCATTAGGCATCTGCAAACCTCATTGCCCCATTTCCAGCTTCCATCTTGCAATAAGGTCTACTTAAACTGTTGATTGCAATTATATTGTCTTCCAGCACGTCTAAGATATCAAGGAGGTGGCTTCCACAGGGCTGTCTGTCCTCCACAGGTGGAGGTAGGGAAGGTTCTGTTATAGACCAATACACAGCTTAGAAACTACTCTTGCACAAGTAGTAAGCAAAACACTGAATTTCACATTCATTCATTCACTTGTTAAATTCACGTATTTAACATACACGTACTGAGAATCTACTATGTTCTTGGCACTCTGAGATACCAAGCTTAGAGTAGAATAAAATAGAAGAATCCTGCCCTCGGTGCTGCTGATTTACACCTGGGGATAGAGGGTAGGATGTGGAGAGAAAAAACAGGCAACCCAGAAATTTTTTTAAAACATAATTTTAGAGAGTGGGTCCCAAGAAAAAAATTAGTCAAGCAGCACAGTTTGGAGATTATGGGGCAGGAATATGGGTTGGATGCTGGCGGCTGTAGATGGAGGTCTCATAAGAAAAGCTGTTTACTGTTGTGTAGAGGGAGCTGCTGAATGTGGATTGTGTTTCTTGATGATCACGCTTGTTGGCAGCCTGTGAATCCGAACACAGGTGTGTAAACAGGCCCTTAAATAAGCAAATAATTGGTTTTTTTTCCCCACAGCAAAGGAGAAAGGAGAGAAGAAATTGTTTGGTTTCTCCTTCGTACCCCTGATGCAGGAAGATGGTAGGACTCTTCCAGATGGCACTCATGAGCTCATCGTGCATAAGGTAACGTCAATCAGGTGTTGACGATGGGGCTGAATTATTAATGCATTATCTTATTACCACTCTGGAAAAGAGAAAAAAGTGACTAAAAAGAATACTCTTTGGAAGATTGCTGGCAAGGAGTATATATTTTTTGAGGTATTGTCTCTGTAGTCTGTGATCCTCAAACTTCTTTTAAAGATGATTTTTTTTTCTTAATTTAGGTGTACATATTTGGGTAAGTTTATATGTTGACATTAAAGTCCTTTCTGTTCCTGTGAGAGAACTAAATAACTAAATAACCTTACAAATTAAGTTTTTAAAAATTTCTGATACAGACATGCTTTCGAATCTGGATCCCATCAGGAATAAATTTAGCAGGGTCACCATTACATGTTTCTTGTCCTCTGCTCTCACTAAGCAAGTAGAGAATTAGCAGTTGTAACAACTTTAGCGGTTGTTACTTTCTATTCTTGTGCATCAAGAATTGTCATAAAAATGTTGGGAACAAAGTAGCAGACAATAAAATGAAGATTCACAAAACATCAGCTCCTGAGAAGTTATCCAAAAATACTAATAATAAAGAAGTATAGAATAGTAACTATAAAACAAAGAATTAAAAGATACAGTTTTCTCCAAAATATTTCTCCTTTGCCTTTCTCTATTTCTGTAATCACATGACTTTCCAGGTATGGACTTATCAGTTCATACCTGGGCTAAGTGGTTCTGCCCGCCTGGGTCTTGTCTCTGTCTGGTCCAGGTTTCATCCCATCCGGGTGACCATCTAAGGTGCCGGCCTAACCAGGTCACTTCCCAATTTAACCCCCCTGAAAAACTGCTGATTGCAGAGAAAATAAATCATAGGCTTCTCAGAATGTGCAAGCCTTCGCAACTCCCTGTTGCTTCACTTCTCACCACTCCTGGATTTGATGCCATGGTCACATCCAGCTCTTCCAAGTTCCTTCCCCACTGGCTGTTGGTTCTCTCTGCTCTGCCTCTGCCTCTGGCACTCCTGGCGCCATCCCTTCCTCTGCCTCTCCCTGTGGTTAACTCCTAATCCTTGGAGGCTCACCTTGACCACAACCTTTATGAGAAGAATGGTCCTCACTCTCTGCCCCTACTCCCTGTGTTCCTGGCTGGCCAACTGCCCTCCTCTGAGTTCTCGGGGTTTCTGCACACATGTCTTACCATTATACTCATAATATTGTCCCATAGTTGTCTGATGCTTCCTCAGCTTGCTCCAAGAGATTTATGAGTCCTTAAAGAGTGGCAACTTGGGTCAGAGGGGTTTTGGCACATGGTAGATGCGCAGGAAAGATTTATTGAATGAATGAAGCAGATACAAACTTTCTTCACTTTTGGATTATTGCTAATAAAATGAGTGTTGATGCACAAACTGGCAACTTGTACTGGTATGTGCATGTATGTGTATGCATATTTAATCATTCATTTTCTAGTTATTTGTTCAACACAGTTACTGATCACAAACTACACGTCTGGCACTATTCTAGGTACTAGAAATATAGCAGTTAATAAAACAGTTAAAGTCCCTGTGTTTCTGCCACTTATATTCCCTCTACTTTGAAAAGAGACTTAAAGAAACTTACAGTGTTAAAGTACAAAGACAGGGCCCTGGGATGCCTCAGTCTGTTAAGTGTCTGGCTCTGGATTGGCTCAGGTCATGACCTCCTGGTTTGTGCATTTGAGCCCCACCTAGAGCTCCATGCAGAGAGTGTGGGAGTCGCCTTGGGATTCTCTCTCTCTCCCTCTTTCTCTGCCCTTCCCCTGCTTGCACTCTCTCTCAAAATAGATAAATAAACTTAAAAATTAAAAAAATAAAATACAAAGACAAAATATTTAAAAATTTTTAATGTTTATTTACTTTTGAGAGAAGGAGAGAGACAGAGTGTGAGTGGGCAAAGGGCAGAGAGAGAGGGAGACACAGAATCTGAAGCAGGCTCCAGGCTCTGAGCTGTCAGCACAGAGCCCCACACAGGGCTTGAACTCATAAACCATGAGATAATGACATGAGCTGAAGTCTGGTGCTTAACTGACTGAGCCACTGAGGTGGCCCCAAAGACAAAATACTTTAAAGTAGAGAAATCAGTAAAGCAAACAGAGGAGTTCAAAGTACTGGAACTAAGATGATCTGTTTATCTCACCATTAGTTGAGAGATGCTTTATGTAAGATGTATGACACGCAATGTCTTTAGCTACAGTTTTCCAAAAGGCACAATGGTACTTGGTATGAGTGTTTGTGATATTGCATCTGTGTAACATTAAATCTTGACTCAGAAAAGGCAGGGCTAAGATCGTTAAACCTGAGCTCCCAGCTTCCTAATAACATATAGAAGAATGAATCACTTTTATATGGTATATCAAGTATGGGCTTTCTCACCTGTGGGTCAGACAGTGTTTGGGGGCAGGTGCTAAGTGTCTGGTCAAGTCTAGGTTGACTCCCCTAAATGAGTACGAATAATACCAAGATTCATAGTTGATGTTTAGAGACATCATTACACCTAAAAGGCCAGGCTGACGGGGAGTGGAGCTTGCTTCTCCGCAGAAGTGTGAGAAGCTCAACTGGTACTGACTTCCAGACAGAGAACCACTTTATTCTGATACCAGAGGCCTGCCGTGGGCCTGCTGGCAAGGGCAAAACTTTTCTCAGAAGTAGAGCTTTGAATCTGCTCAAGCCCTTTTATAAATTTTCATGAGAGTGTTTAGAATTCTGATCCATAAAGTATAGGAAAATTTATTTATTTGAGCTTGAGCAATTTAAAAGGTAGGTGTTCCCAGTGATCTTCCTCAACCACAAGGGAGGCTTGGGATGAGTCTATAGATGGTCTAATTTTGGGCAGACCTATTTCGAGTAGACCCATCAGGAAGCATTAGTTCCACAGAAGAGCCGTAAGTAGCTGTGTTGCCTTATGTTTAGGGTTATTCACTGTTGCTTATTTGAAGAGGCGTAGGATACTTGCCAATTCTAATAACTTTTGTTTTTACTCTAGTTGATGCCATGGTTTTCTTTTTCCTAGTACTGAGCCAGCAGGTTCACTTTCAGTCTAAGGCCACTTGGAGCTGATGATTATAAAACCATGTTATGAGCATAATGCTTATCCTTCTCCCATGCAGGAGGACACACAGCATGCTGATAACTGCAGCCTTGAATTTACTATTTTAGAAAAAAGTAGAAAAGATAGGAGGAGGAGTAGATTTCAAATCACTGAATAAAAAAATAACCCATTTAATAAGTAGTGATGAGATGACACCGATGGGTGCCAGAGGAGAAGAAAGAGCTACCTTGCTTCTTATAACAAAACAAGTTCCAGATTAAAGGCAAAACAAAACAAAACAAAAAAAAACTAAACTAAAAGCCTTACAAACATGACTGAACATTTTTATAATATTCAGATAAGGAGGGCCTTCCTAAGAATGGCTCAGAGATTAGAAATCAAGTACAGAAAAAAACTTATAAGTTTGACTACATAAAGTTTAAAACTTTGATGATGAAACTATCATCGTGAAGACTGAGAGAGACATGAGAAACTCTGACAGTTGCATCACAGCTTAGAAAGGGTGGCTGTTCCCAGTTCACCACGAGTTCTTCCAGATCAGCCCCCACGAGAGCTATTTACAAGATTGAACCATTCCGCCTATCACACCACTTCCCCTCTACTTAGCAGAGAAGACAGAAGCCATCAGACAGGAACTTGCTTAACTTCCTGTGCTCTCCTTTGCCACCTGCAAGCTTATCTGCATCCTTCCCTTCCCTCCTGCTTCCTGTCTCAGATGATGGGACAAGACCCCTTCTCTGCAAGTTTCATTCTTCCACCTGCTTCCTTCAAGATCTTCCTCCCTCCTGACTCCCTGGAGGGACCCTGCTTCTCGCCATGTCCCCTCTTCCTCCTGCTACTGTATCTGTTTCCTCTCTTCTGCCAGTGTTCTCTCCGATTCACAAACCTGCTCAAGCCTGTTTCTTAAAAACAAAAACAAGACTTTTTAAATAGCCACACCGTCCTCCTTCCCTTCCCACCACGCTCTGTCTACATGAAAGGCCAGTCTTCCTTCACTGTCTCCACTTCCTTGCATTCCATTCGTTGCTCAGGCTGCTTCTGTCCCCATAGCTCAAATGAAGTTATCTCCCTCGAAGTCACTAGTGCCCATACTGGGTCACATATCCCTTATTTTATTAGTCACTGTGAGAGAAATTTAAAATGTAGCACCTATAAAGTTTAAAAGTAAGCTGATAAGTTGAGCATAAAAGCGTGCCATGCTGAACAGAAAAAAGACAAAGAAGGCCAAGGTCACTTAATAGGTGGACTTGGTCTTAACACTGAAGGTTACTAATGTGACATCCCGAAAGCTCTTCATTCTAACAGATTATACCAGCACATCTTCATTCTTCCCACAGTGGCTAAAGCCACTGGCCGCTTTCAGAATCTTTCCTTAATTGACTTCCTTGTAGCATATAACACTATTGATCACACTTCCTCAAAATCCCACATTCCTTGGTCTGCTTGAAAATGTTCTCCTGAGCTCCATCCTTCTCCTTTAAGGACCTTTTCCTCTTTATCCACACTTTGCCTGTAGGGTTTAGCACAGCTTTCACCCTTGTCCACCATGTGTGACTCCTACAATCTGAAACCATCCTGGGCTCTGCCATGGGTTAGCTCGCCACATATCTGCTGATAGGGACCACAGTGGGTTTTCAGTCCACAGCTTTTACCAGCCTACTAACCATCTACAGGTGGCTTCGCCAGGGGCCCCTCAAACTCAGTGGGTCCCAAATTGAAATTTACTCCCACCCCCCAGTCATGCCTGCTCTGGACAGAAACCTGTAGTTTTTTTCTTGGCTTTTCACATGCATCCTCCATATCTAAATAGACGGTTGTAGGACTGGTCAGTTCTACTTTCTTGGCTGTACTTAATCTAGGGAAGTGAAACCAGAGGTATCAGAATCACCTTGGGTTTTCCTAATTGAGAGGTTTAGGGCAGTTCTGAGGCTTTTTTTTTTTTAAGTTTATTTATTTATTCTGAGAGAGAGACAGTGAAAGTGGGGGAGGGGCAGAGAGAGAGAGAGAGAGAGAGAGAGAGATTCCCAAGTAGGCTCCATGCTGCCAGTGCAGAGCCCCATGTGGGACTTGAACTCATGAAACTGTGAGACTGTGTCCTGAGCCCTAACCAGGAGTCAGATGCTTAACAACCAAGCCACCAGGCACCTCCTGAGGCTTTTTTTGTATTGAAAAACCCCATGCTCCAGCCTTACTAAAGTGCATATAGTTGTCAGGATATTTTTTTAAAAAGGTTGTTTATGAGCTATGTTAGACCTAGAGAAGAATCGCAAAAAAATAGTACAGAAAATTCCCATGAACCCTTCACCTAACTTCTCCTTATGTTAACATCTTACATAACCTTAGCATATTTATTGAAACTAAATTAACCTTGTACAGTACTGTTAACACAAACCTTACTTGCTTTCATGAGTTTTTCCACTAATACCACTTTTCTGTTCTAAAGGCCGATCCAGGATCCCACAATGCATTTAATTGCCATGACCCTCTAGTTTCATTTATGTGCTTTTTTCTCTACTGTCTTTATTATATTTACAATTTCTTCTACATATACGTCACTCATACAGAATGAGCCTCTGATTCTGTATGACTGAAGTCACACAGCACCTGTCCCATGATGCCTGATTCCCTTCCCCAGCAGGACTGGAAGCCCAGCGGCCCTTATCTTAACATTCTCTTAGTGGTGATGAGGCCAGAGGCATAATGCCCTCAAGGACAGGGACTGTGTTTATTTCCTTGGTACATTCTTAATACCAATTTAAAAGACTAGCAAATAGGAATTTAATCAATTTTAATCATATCCTTCAGAATGGCTAATCATGCTGAAAGATTCCCTAAAAGAGGGTATATTGCTGCCACCAACTATTTAAATCTGGTTTTGATTAACTGGTAAAATATAGTTCCAAATGGATTGTCTAACTTACTGTATTTTTAAAATTTAATTCTTCCTGCAAATTACAGACCCCCTAAGTTGATTAATGCACTCTGAATTTCAGTATCTGTTTATTTCTGCATAAACTGTAGATGTTCATCTCTCCATCACATAGCTTATGATATTGCAGATACTCGTTTCTGGAACATTGCTTGGGACTGACCAGTGCAGCTCTCTTTCACACCACTAAGGTGGTGGATCAAACAGGTAGCCTGCGGCATAATGCACCATTCATTGCTGTATCAACTGGCTTCAACCCTGGCCAGGGGAATAGTCTGTGAGCTGGTTCTTACTTCTTCTACTCCAATTTATAATAAATTAACTTCATGACATTTTGAGATGACTCGCACAGATCCCAGCCCTTCGAAGCAAACACAGAGAATTGTCCCTTACTGTGACAATGACATTTTTTTTGTTCCTGTAATCCAGTGGCAGCCTCAAGAGGCCGTGGTCATGTTGCCTTGTTTCTCCCAGAAAGAGTGGCTCAGTTAATTGTTCCCTCATCTGTCTATCATCATGTATCCATATCCCAGGTAATACCTTGGCTGTGTCTGTCACAAGGGAACAGGGAGGTCAGCGTCTTATTATTTTCATGTCCTCGTTGCCTTGTGCCATGCCTGCACAGGATTTGATGGAAAAAAGTTGTCCCTGTTCCAAAACCAAAACAGCTATTGCACAAGTGTCCCCCAGAATGCGAGTGATTGGTATTTCACCACTCATCTAGTTTAGGGGCATAACTGCATTGTAATGTGGGGACAAAGCCACTTCTTGACTACATGCGGTACAGCTTAGTGGGAAGCTGTGGTTTTACAGTGGTCAGCCTCAGGCCCACGGGCATTCCAGCACCCACCCATGGCTCTTCTACTAGTATTTCCAATTAACACACAGCCAGTGCCACACCATGCTTTTCTAGCTTTATTTCTGAGACTTGATTGACTCTTAGGGGACGTGGGTGGGAGAGAGGGATTGTTCATACCCATTTGTTTTCTCCATGCCATATCCTGGTTTGCAATTGACCACCAGGTACAGAGCCTTCTCCTCACTGGCTGTAGAATGCTTGAGGAATTTACTGCGGATTCTTCACCACTGCCTAGCTTTTGCTAATGAACTGTGCATTTCCTTATAAAAGGCTGGAAAACCTTTATGGCTTCAGGTCTAAAGGCAGACACCTGTCCCTGCCTGATAGGCCCACCTTCGGGAACCCCATCTCTATTCTTCACTGCTTCTCAACCCAGTTTCTCTTCAGTAGACTCTCTTTCATTAAATAAATGGAAAGATGATCTCTCACTCGCATGTTGTGTTCCCAAGCTCTTGTGTCATGCCTTATCTGCTCCTACCTGGCCTTGCTCCCCACCACATGCAGGTCAATTGATCTTACATGTTCCATGCATGGTTTCAGAAAAGAGCCGAGTCATCTCGCTGTTGGACTTATATGACATGAAGCCATTTCAGTTGCACAGACGACTCTCGGCTACCTCCCAGAGTATCTCCCACAAATACATCTTTTTTTTTTTTTTTTGAAAAGTGAAATTTTGGTCTTCCTTAGCCTTACTATCATTTGATATGTTACCTATAAGTCAATAATGTGTACTTCATTATAGCAAAATTCAAAACTTGGTTGAAACACCATTGGAAGGAGGCAGTGTTCTATAGTAGTTATGAACAGAAATTGTGGTTCAATTCCCAATTCTGATGCATACTGATAATGTGACTTTGAGCAAATCACATAGTTCCTCAGGTTACGGTGTCCTGTTACATGAGGTTGTTATGAGAATAAGAAAATGCTTGTAAAGTGCTTTGCAGTCCCTGACATGTAGTAAACCCTTGTAAATGATAATTTCTTAGATGGCTTTTAAAATCTCCACCGTTTGTATGATGTGTTAAGGATGCATGCTGAGAACCTCATTGAACAACAAAAGATATGCCACTTAAGATCTTTCCGTACAATTTCTCAAAGCCACTTAAGTTCTTCTGGAATAGATTAAAACCTCCAGCTCTAACCCCATACCTAGCATTATCTCCTTTAGCTCCTATTGGACAAAAAAATCATTGTCAAACCCCTGGCAAATGTTATCATCAAAAGGTTCATAGAGACCAAAGAGTGATTCTCCACTGGCTGAATTGATGGGTAGAATTCTCTCCACCTTCCCTTCCCCTACCTGCCTCCCAACCCCTCCTACCGACACCTGGCATTCTTGGCAGAAGGTCTTGAAATAACTTTTGTGTCCTGCTGTTTATGTTCATTCTTGTATTTGTATTTGAGAGTAATGGAGTTTCGCCTTAAGAACTGTCAAGGTGTCACACCTCAAACACACACCTGCTGAGATCTTGACCCCCCCAGGCTGGGGGAGAAGTGAAGTGAAGCAGGGCTGGCGGTACTAATCTGGCCACAATGATCAGCCTAGGAGAAGGCAGCCAAGTCTTGTATTCACAGTGCTCCCTAAGCGCATGACACTGTCACTGTATCAGCAGTCACAGAAGTGGTCAGTCCATGACTACTGGTTGGGCTAGATGAGCACATGAAGCAGGAATTCTAAGATGGTGCCAGAAGTATTCACGAGCTAGGCAGTTATTTAGTGGGTGGGGGCATAAGAGCTTTATCTACAGGGGCAGAATTTCTGTGAACAGATGGAGCATAGCAGAATAGGGCCGGCTCTAGCTCCTGAGGGGAAAGGCCTAGAAATAGCTGGACAGTACGTCTGCTGAGTTTGCACGAGACTTTGGTCACAGTAGGAAGTGGTGGGGAGACAGATGGAGAGCACAAGTCAGGCTAAGGATGGCAGACCAGAGCATGTTCCTGACCCCGCAGACCAGATCCAGGCAGGAAATAGGGGCAGTGGGGCGTGCTGTGACTCATGCTATGACTTGCTGTGTTCCAAGCCCTGACACCAAGAACAAGATTGGGGAGAGGGGAGGGAGGCTGGAGGGGGGAGGGTATTCCAGGCTTCCAGAATATTACTTTGCCTGAGCACTTTTTCTGAAGAAGACATTTGAATTGTTCACTTTGTTATGATTCTCTAAACCGTATATGTGTGTTTCTTGTACTCTGCTGTCTCCATGAAATATGTCACAGTAATAAAAGAAAGCATTTGGAGTTACAACGTTAGAAGAGTATTATAGAGGCTCTTTATTGTGTTTATAGGAACTCCTGTTACTGGGCAGGTGTGCTGGTAAGAACATCTTGTAATATTCTGGTTCTGTTCCTCTGAACATGTTAGGTCTTTCTTAAAGATTTATTATTTAAAAATTTAAAACTATTTTATGAACCACACACAGTATTCTAGAATACCAAAGGGATTTTGTGCTTAAATTCCTGCCTGTGGCCAGGACACTAGCCTTGAAGATGTTTAAAGAAATTTAAAGGAATAAAACCCATGTGAGTTTTAAAGTTTATACTCAGAATAACCTAAGTTATACCAGTTCTGTGTCTGTTAAAATATTTTTTTTCAGATTTGTAATCTAAAATCACTTTTATCATTACAAAGAAATATAGAGATGATTTAAAATAAAACACAAACATTAGACTCTCATTAATTACCTGGATGATGTTAACTATTAATCATCTGGTATATATCCTTCTAGGTATTTTTCTGCATGACTTTTTTACCCAAAGGATATTATAGATTAATTTTACATTTACAATAAAATGGAGACGAGGAGATAGATTTCTTATTTACCTGCCCCCCAACCCGAACACATGAGTAGCCTCTTCTGTTATCAACCTCACTCACCAGAACAGTACATTTTTTTTTACCAAGGATGAACCTACACTGACATTATAATCACCCCAAATCTGTAGTTTACCTTAAGACTCACTCTTGGTAGAGTACATTCTGTAGATTCAGACAAAGGAATAATGCCATATGGCCATTATAATATCATACTGCCCAGGAGCACCTGGGTGGCTCAGTCAGTTGTGTGTCCTACTCTTGATTTGGGCTCAGGTCATGATCCCAGGGTCGTGGGATCAAGCCTCACATTGGACTCCATGGTGAACATGGAGTCTGCTTAAGACTCTATCTCTCTGTCAAGTAAAAAATAAAAATAAAAATTATTAAATAAAACAATAATAATATCATACTGCCCTAAAACTCCTCTGTGCTCTGCCTACTCAGCCCTGCCCCAGCAGCCTCTGGCAACCACTGACCTTTGGACTGTCTCCATAGTTGTGCCTTTTCCAGAATGTCATATAGTTGGAATCATACAGCCTGTAACCTTCTCAGAGTGACTTCTTTCACTTGGTAATGTGCATTTAAGGTTCTTCCATGTCTTTCCATGGCTCGATAGCTCATTTCTTTTTAGCACTGAATAACATTCCATTGTCTGGGTGTACCACAGTTTATCCATTCCTCTACTGAAGGACGTCTTAGTTGTTTCATAATATTTATATTTTGTAATGTACTTTTTTAGTTAATGATTTTCCAGTCACTAATTTTTTATCTGATCTAGGGCTTAAGTCTATGTCTAAATTGAAAAAAAAAAAATCTTTTCAGTACTTTGGTCCAAATCTGCAACCATGTGTTGCACTTGGATTAAGAGTTACTCTAGAACAATCCTTTTTTTTTTTTTTTTTTTTAATGACAGCAGACTTGCAGAGACAAAGCCAGACATTCTGCAGAAGTTGCTGCCTTTTGGTTAGTGCCATATAGTATTGTTCAATGTGTTGTCCTGTTCTTGTATTTACTATGAAGTGGAATCTGTAGTTGTGGTAGAGCCATGTTCAACATCTGTAGTAAGAATACACTGTAGATGATGATAATGTTTCTTTGTACTGTCCTACAGTGGTATAATGACAACCTGATTCCCCCATGTGTGTGGTTGTATTTGACCTCTTGCCACTGGGAAGTAGTCTGTGTGTTGCTACATGACCATCATATTAATGTTCAATTCCTTTTTTGTTTTCCAAGAAAGCTTTACGTACAGAACGGGGCTTGAACTCACCACCTCCTCGAACTCATGATATCAAGAGCCATTGCCCCAAATGTCCAATTCTTTATCCAACAATGTTCCTGCTGATTTAAACATTAAGTGACAACCCTTGACTAAAGAAAGAATTATATGGGGGGGGGGGC